>NC_091130.1:146385451-146532951 GCF_040183065.1 Periplaneta americana | reverse complement strand
CACCCATACTTCAGAAGAGTACCGAATGGACCCTATACAACAGCTTTGTAATAAATAATAACCAGGGACCTTACTTTGTCTCACGAGGCTACAAATTAAATATTGCTTGAGTTTTTAAGTGGACAACGCGGGTGCATGTGGGTTATTCCATATGAAATCGATCAGTAAAAAACCTCGTATTTTTATACTGCAATTTTTTCCCTATTTATACAAGGTGCTGAGGACAGTGCATTTTCAAAAATATATTACCGAAAGTCAAACGGTTTTCGTATTACTGAGCGACGAATTTAGCGTATTTTATAAAAACAAGCCTCTTTCAGCGCTCAGAAATCTGGAACCATTTACTGCAGAACATTGAACTGGAGCTCATTTTGAAGCTGACATTTGGTAGGTTATGTTAAGAAGTAATCCTTATTTTTATTGTATACAGAGAGACAGATAATCTGATTTTACTTACTTTTAGGCTTTTTGCCAATTTGTAAAAGTGTAAAAAATATTGAGAAAAAACCTTGCATTATTAAGAGGGATTCGGTATTGTTTGCTTAGTGGCTCGCAATAAGTTTCGAGGGTATTAAATAAATTATTTTCACACGCCTAGACTTGAACGGCGCAGTACCGCAAGCACTGACCGAGAGCTGAAGATAAGCGAGCGTTGGGCGTCATTTTACTCCTGTGTTTATGAAAACCTGTGATAAAGCTAGCCCAGCTATGCGCTACTAGGCGAAACATCACATGTTTGTCTCCTGGCCTTGCTTGTCTCGGCTAGCTCCCGCCTTACAGTTAGGTGGTTATTTCACGCGCGTACTATTTATTTTCTTTATTTGATATTTTCAATACTTTCTTATCAACGTTGCACCAGTAAAAAAATACGTGTTTATTTGTACTTTCAATGCGAAATCTAACCATATATTTTTAAAATACTTTTTCGTGGTCAAAGGCGTCTTAATGAAGAAAAATCTAAATTTCTCCATTTCCACAAAAGTAAGAAAAACTGTTTATATGTCAATATAAACTTTAATTTCTCAGCATCAAAATAAACCATGATTTTGATCATTGGGTGAAAGGGTTTCGGAGCCACAACAGTTTAAATTTGCTAATTTTATGAAAATACGATGAATTAAAATATTTTTAATTTAAACACTATGAAGTTCCGATACCTCAAACTTTGCACAAAGCATTGTATCACAGTTATCAACGGACAGAAAAAGTTTCATTGTATTTAAAAATTGCAAGGTCAATTTTCTCTATATTTCGGTCGATTTGAGATGGAATAGCCCATATGCAAACTGGCTACTTGACTGGCTTCTCACGCGACTCCTATTTGATCAAGTTGAGCAGAATGAAACATGGATCACTTTTAGGCGCAATACACACAGGCTCGGACATCGGGCGGAGGCATGATGGCTTTTTGGAGTCTCTCCCATGTAAACAAATGTATCAATGCACACAGGGAGGATGTGATGGGGACACGCCACTCCGAAACCAGCGCTTCGCTTCTTTCGAGTCACGAGTGACCCTTCAAAGCGACATGTGGCGTCCGATTGTGAAAGAAAATTTGCGACAATTTTGAATTTGATATTCAATTTTGTGAAGAGATGGTGTAATATGGCATAGAAGCATTGGTGGGGCAGCCTTCTAAGTCTATTTTGAATCATGAAAAGAACGTCAACTGCTAAACAAGTAAGATGCAAGTTTTCCCTCATAGTACATGTGACACGCGCCAAATATGACATCACGTAAATATAGTCTTGTCGCCATACGCCCTGAGCTAGAATACGTTACCTAATAATAACCAATGTCTGCCTTGGTCAAATTACTATATTTTAGGACCTTGATGTTGGTGGTTTGACTCCCTATGGTGCAATAATCGTACATAAAACTAATCTAGTTATATTCATGAGCAGGCTTCGAGACTTGGGACCCGATAAAATAAGTTTACTGTGCATGTACTATAGGTTGTTGACTCGCTGTAGATAGTGAAAGGTAGAGATGTGTTGAGGTAACAACGTTGCTGTTTAGAGTACGGTAGTATGGGGAAACACACACATATGTACATTCTGAAAGTAAATATACAGACGTGGACAAATTATTAGCAAAATTGAAGAGTTTTGTTATACACTTTTTACAAAATATGATTCTTCAATTTACACTACAGTTGACATGTTTGCGTATTTCCAAATTTTTAGAAAAATTGAAGACTTATATTATATATTTAAAAAAATTTAACTCTTCAATTTAGACTGCAATTGATATTTTTGCATATTTACACATTATTAGCAAAACTGAAGATTTTTATTACATATTTTTACAAAATTAGACTCTTTAATTTGGACTACAGTTGACATTTTGCATATTTACAAATTATTAGCAAAATTGAAGATTTATATTATATATTTTTACAAAATTTGACACTTCAATTTAGACTACAGTTGACATTTTGCATATTTACAAATTATTAGCAAAAGTGAAGATTTTTATTGTACATTTTTACAAAATTAGACTCTTTAATTTGGACTACAGTTGACATTTTGCATATTTAAAATTATTAGCAAAATTGAAGATTTTTATTATATATTTTTACAAAATTTGACTCTTCAATTTAGACTACAGTTGACATTTTTGCATATTTCTATCTACTGTAATGATAGAAATATACAAAATTGTAAGAATTTTGTTAATAATTTTTCCACGTCTGTACATTACACAATGATAATGTCAAAAGAATGTGAAAAGCATTTATTCTCCTGTCTTTTATAAGCATTTGTGTTTAATTCTATACAGTTTTAATGGTGAAAATAAACATGTAGCAATTTTAATTTCTTCATTTATCCTATTGGTCGTCTTTAGGAAGTGCAGTTACAGTACCGAATTGCAATGTACTACAAGATACATTCTCAGTGTCTCAAACGTAAATCTTTTCGCTTATCTGCTAAAGTTTGTACTGTGAAAAGCTGCGCTCTACGTCGCATGACGTGATAGGAGCAAAACGAAAAAAACCTAACATCATTGCAGTCTCTAAGAGACAGTCCTTTATTCTCGGGTGACTATGTCCACTAATTTGCTGTTTACATTACGTTATTTTTACATAAAATTGATTTCCATTTCTGTTTTACACGTTCAGTAACCGGTGTACTTGGTGTCTCATTAATTTTCTGTGTCATCTCCTCAATTAATTTCAGGACTTCCGGCATCTCTTGCTCTGACTTTTCTAACCGTCTAATAGTTTCAAACACAGTTTGAAAATACATAGGTTTGTTGAAAACCAAATTATTCGTCAGAACCTTCAAATCCAGAGCGTTTTCCTTTGCGTATTTGTTGGCATTCATTCTACAGTACCCCCACCCACTGTACGCTTTACCACTATACTCAGTACGCCGTTATGCGGATTTCCCACTGAACTGCTCTATCGGGTCCGAAGTCTCGAAGCTTGTTCATGAGGTTCAGATGCGATGAAATTACTGTGAGTTATCTAACATGGGTGATAGTAGTAGGAAGAGATTAATTTATTAACATATTTACACAGTATTTAACAAGTAATATTGAAATTATATTAAAACAAAAGATTAGAATGCAAAAATTATTCAATACATTAAAAACCTGTGGCGAAGTTCTTAAGAAGCTTTTGAGGCTTAACCTACGCAAACAATTTGAATTATACTTAGTAAGAGTAGGCCTTTAAGTTCGGGGTTCAAAATTGCACTGTAGGTAAGCACAAAGAAGAAGACAAATAGCCACTAAATTTAAGTAAAAAAATAGTATAGGTTACAAGCAACAGGTGATAAAATAAGTGATTAAAATTAAGAGAGTTTATAACTAATATTCGTAAGTAAATATTTAGCAATTAATTTAATCATATGTCAAGTGTTCTTAATTTCTTTAATTTTAATTTTAAATTTCATTGTGCTTATACTTCCTAAATGATAGTACTGAGAAATGAATGTATTACATATCTTTAAGCCATAGTTGAAGCCATGTTTCGTTCCAGCAGCCGATGAACTTTTATACTCTATGAAATGAAATGATGTCTTTCTTCTCTTATTATAATTATGCCAATATGTATTGAAATTTGTTTCTTTTTCTTATGAAAGAAAGTTAATAACACATATTTACATACCCTATCTGATACAATTTGTAAACGTTAAAATGCGAATAAAGAAGTTTATTAGGATAATCAATAGACTTTTTTCAGACAAATATTGATCTTCCCTTTTGTAGTAACTCCAGTCGTCTTCTTACAGATTTACAAACACTGCCTCAACTGGCAGTACCATAACGTAATACAGATTGCACCAATGATAAATACCTAGGCGTATTTACCTTAAAGTATTAATAGGAAGATAAGAAAACAGTGTAAAAATCTATTTCACTTGAAAATTTATTTCACAGGCAAATTTCAGACCGGGAAACTACTGTAATATTTAATTTTTTACCACTTATTAAACATTATTTTTTAGTTTTTGTAAGACAGTGCAAAATAGATCGTTTATGCCGAACTAATCATTATGGTCTTACGAGTTCAGCAGGCCAAGCCGTTTGTTGTGCTATCATCATTTGTTTTCTTCCGTTTTGAGTTTTCATTTTGTAAATAATGGGTCAAACATTTGCACCAATATGATAATTTATCTGCCCATCAAATTGTAAAGAACTACGCATTTTCAATTGTTTGCTTTCACATTTTCAAATCTCACTGTTACAATTTTGTGCTACACGTGTTTATTATTGTAGTAGAAAGAAATTTGAGCAGTGGCGGCCGGTGAGACATTCTAGTGGTGGTGCCAAAAATGAAAAACGTTTTACGCAAATTACCCTAGTGAAATTAATAATCGCAGTTCACGTTTGTATTATGTTAAATAAAACACATTAATTAAACCAGCTATTTTACCAGGTGTACAGTTAATAATACATCTAGTAACAGTTACAATAACATTTGCGAAACTAATAACTACATTTACAGATACACCTCTCCTGGCACCACATTATCATAATCAGCCTATCACATCATTGGGGTAATGTAACTCCGCCTTCCAGGCGCCCCAACCTCAGAAGTGGGTTACAACTAAGCCATGGCCAGGAGAGAAGACCAGAAATGTCGAAAAGACAACCTGGTGGCATTGGATAAAAAAAAAAAACATTTACAGATACAGGCAATCAAAACTTTCACAGTATTGTTAGTCAAATACAAATAACTTTTATAACTAGTAAAATTACTGGCAAAAACACACGAGATAAACAATAGCATAGATAATAAACAAACACGTTTGCACTTTATTTAACAGGCCAATGAATCCAAGGCAGCGGCCTGAATAACACATGTTCATGTCCTGCACAGATCTCATGTATCGTTAACAGAAGCATCAATACTGTAGGAACAGTGTAGCGATATTTAGTTGCCGCAAAATAAAACAAATATTACACAACATTAACAAACAGTTTTACATAATATGAAAAAATATTTATCTTTTTAAAAAGAACCATGACTATCTCTGTGTTCAATATAGCTAAATGGATAATAATTTACACATTCAAATCCAAGTTATGTGCATTAGTTTTGAATTGGCAACATTACATTAACATTTGGCGCGGAACTCTAACTCATAGACAAATAACGTCTCCAACAACCCTGCCATCTAGCGAAATTTCTGCATTACTGTGCTCTAGCGGGCGGAATATTAACTACTGAGTCAAACTGAATTCGGCTCAAAGTCTGCCATAAGAAACGCATATAAACTAGAAGCAGTAGCCTTTTGTACGGTGTTATATGGACGCAGATAGTGCCTCAGCGAAATGGCTCCAACGTTCGGAAAAATGCTGCAAGAGTGCGTCCGGATATGTGCGCACGCTCGTTCAAATGAAATACGAATAAAATGTATAAACTATTACAATTGCTTTCTAGGATATTATTTTTGTTTCTTTCATTGGTGGTGCCATGGCACACTGGCACTACCCCAAAAGCCGCCCCTGAATTTGAGTGAGGAACAGTCGGTTATTGTCGAGTGACAGAAGGTACAGATGGATTAGCTGGAATGCCTAAATTCAGTAAACCATTGTAAAGTAAACTTCATGCTTACGTTAGTGAATTTGGTGCCCATGTGTTTTCAACCGATGGAACAGTTTTGTTATGTAAGGTTTGTGAAAAAAACAGTTAATCACGAAAAAAAAGTATTTTATAAGTCAACATATATCAACTACGAAGTAAATATGTGAGTTAGGTTAATACAACTTAAATTTCTTGCTAAAATATATTATGTCTTTTTAAAATTTATAATGCCTTTTTCGAAGATTATTGTGCCTTTTTTACGTTTTTATTGCCTTTTTTGCCTGCCTATTTTAATTGTTATAAATGCCTAAACATCCGGATTCTAATCATGACATATATAAACGTATAATAAGAACGTCAGGATTTTCGAAGAGAACGTCAGGATGTAGACCTTCGGTTCCCTCTCCTACCAATAATACATAACACAATGTCAATACGGCGGTTGCTGTCGTCTGCGATACGACGAACTTTTTTGTTGATTTTCGAGTTTCGTTATTATTTTTCTGGTTATTATATGCTTATTTAAGTTGTGTTAATTCTCGCCAAGTGGTTTTACATTTTATTTTATCAGTCTTAGTATTTATTTTACTGTATTATTGTTAATATTTTGTTTTATTATTATTACTTATTGTTACTGCTATTTCTATCATCAACATTATTATTGATATCTGTAAAATTTATGTAGATTCTACTGGACTGTACCCGAACACGAGCATATGGGCTATTCCATATGAAATCGATCAGTAAAAAACCTCGCATTTTTTTTATACTCTAATTTTTTCCCTACTTATACAAGGTGCTGAGGAGAGTGCATTTTCAAAAATATACTATCGAAAGTCAAACGGTTTTCGTACTATTGAGCGACAAATTTAGCGTATTTTATAAAAAACCAGCCTCTTTCAGCGCTCAGAACTCTGGAATCATTTACTGCAGAACATTTTGAAGCTGACATTTAGTAGGTTATGTTAAGAAGTAATACTTATTTTTATTTTATACAGAGAGACAGATAATCTTATTTTACTTCCTTTTAGGTTTTTTGCCCATTTGTAAAAATTAAAAAAATATTGAGAAAAAAACCTTGCATTATTAAGAGGGATTCGGTATTGTTTGCTTAGTGGCTCGGCAATAAGTTTCTAGGGTATTAAATAAATTATTTTCACACGCCTAGACTTGAACGGTGCAGTACCCCACGCACTGGCCGAGAGCTGAAGATAAACGAGCGTTGGGAGTCATTTTACCTCTGTGTTTATGAAAACTTGTGATAAAGCTAGTCCAGCCATGACTGCTAGACGACACATCACGTGTTTGTCTCCTGGCCTTGCTTGTCTCGACTACCTACAGTCAGCTGGTTAGTTCACGCGCGTACTATTTATTTTCTTTATTTCATATTTTCAATACTTTATCAACGGTGCACCAGTAAAAAATATGTGTTTATTTGTACTTTCAATGCGGAATCTAACCATATATTTTAAAAATATTTTTTCGTGGGCAATGGCATCTTAATGAAGAAAAATCTAAATTTCTCCATTTCCATAAAAAGTAAGAAAAACTGTTTACATGTCAATATAAACTTTAATTTCTCAGCATCAAAATAAACCATGATTTTGATCATTGTGTGAAAGGGTTTCGGAGCCACAACAGTTTAAAGTTGTAAATTTTATGAAAATACGATAAATTAAAATATTTTTAATTTAAACACTATGAAGTTCTGATGCCTCAAACTTTGCACAAAGCATTGTATTACAGTTGTCAACGGACAGAAAAAGTTTCATTGTATTTAAAAATTGCAAGGTCAATTTTCTCTATATTTCGGTAGATTTGAGATGGAATAGCCCGTATGCTCATTTCGGGTATCTATTCATATATACCATTTCAATTGTAAATTGTGTGAATTTGAAACGTATATGAAATTAATCTTTAGTTAAATACAATTTTTTTTAAATAAATGATAATTATTTAAACTCCCTGTGCAATTTTGATATTACATATTTAGTATATAATTTGAGGTTTTTGGTTACATATTTTTAGGGTCAATATTACATAAAAATCCGGACTCTAATGATGACGATGACAATAATGATAATGACGATATTAGCACGCAGGTTTGTGCGTTTAATTAAGTAGGTACTGTATAATTAATTAATTAATTAACTAATAAACTAATAAACAATAAAGTAATAAATAATAAACTAATCAATAAATAAATAAATAAATAAATAAATAAATTAATTAATTAATACATGCATGCATACATACATACACACATACATAAGTAAATAAGTAAATATTTAATATATCCTCGACCTCATCTCGCGAAATATGATCTCGCTATCACCAATCTCATCGACGCTAAATAACCTAGTAGTTGATACAGCGTCGTTAAATAACCAACTAAAATAAAAAAAAACTTGTGATTATGACAAATAAAGAATTATTATTATTATTATTATTATTATTATTATTATTATGACAATTTATGTTGCGTCATATTTCCAATTTTTATGTCATATTTTGATATGTTTAGGGCTGAGGACATGCATATTTTTAGAGTTTTAGATCATAGAAATTTGAGCCCTTATTATTATTATTATTATTATTGTTATTATTATTATTATTATTATTATTATTTATTAATTTCTATTACTACCTTTGCATTATCTTCGTCACGGTTATTATTATTATTATTATTATTATTATTATTATTATTATTATTATTATTATTACTGTTATTTCTATCATCAACATTATTATTGATATCTGTAAAATTTATGTAGACTCTACTGGACTATACCCGAGCACGAGCATATGCTCATTTCGGGTATCTATTCATATGTACCATTTCAATTGTAAATTGTGTGTATTTGAAACGTATATGAAATTAATCGTTAGTTACAATAAAATTTAAAAAAAATAAATGATAATTATTTAAACTTCCTGTGCCATTTTGATATTACACATTTAGTATATATTTTGAGGTTTATGGTTACATATTTTTAGGGTCAATATTACATAAAAATCCGGACTCTAACGATGACGACGATGATAATAATGATAATGATGATATTATACGCAAGTTTGTGCTTTTAATTAAGTAGATACTGTATAAAACTTTAACACAGACATAAGTATCCAAATAAAAATAGAATTAAGAATTCCGTTAGTGAATTTTATGTTGTGTTCACAATCTAAGCGACTCACCTGCAAGATGCAGCGTCACCCGAGTGACGTCTTCGCCCCATGCACGTCAGACGTTCACTGCTCCAGTCCCCACGAGTCGTGCATACGGAAACGCTGCTTCAATCACGACTGTCTCCGGTCCTGCAAGAAAACGTCCCTGCATGCAGCGCTCCGCTTCACATTTTAGCAAACAGAATGACAATGTCAATTCCTTGAAGTCACTCACTAAAATGAAAGGAAATATGTTTCTATCGTTTATTTCCCATTCCAACTCTACTATCTTGTCCTCGGCCTCCTATATTTCGTGTTCCATGAGGCTTAGACACAGCAAAACGAACATGCGGAGTACATCACTCATCGCTTATAGATGTGGAACGTATCTGCCTGCACAGGGTGTACCATAACAAATGTTACGAATTAATGAAGAAGGTTTTTCTTGCTTCCTGACATTATTAAGTCAATAAGAAGTTCAAATAAAAATTGTTAAGATTTATTTTCAACTAGCCGTAACCGTGCGCTCCGCTGCACCCGTTAGAAATAAATATAAAGTAATTACATAATTAAAATAGGACATTTGATCCAGGGAACATTCGTGTTTGATATAAGGATAAATCGTTTATTATGTTACTTAATTTAAATTGTATTTGCACAATTAAAATGCGATCATTTTGATCCAGAGACCACTCATTTGGTCATAAAAATTATTTTAGGAAATACAGGAAACGAATATTCAGAATAGCCTATCAAGTTTTCTGTGCATAAGAAGTTATTTTAATCTTACCTGTCCTCGATTTACTCAGAAGTTACTGTAATAACATTATAGCATTATGTCCATCTAGAGAAACTACACTTTCCAACGGTGAATTAATAATTAATTATACAAATCGGTTAATTTAGCTTCCGATATTACTTCATACAAACACAGAAATATTCTCTGTAGGCTATGTTTCATAGCTTTCGATTGTTGCTGTCCAAGGCCCCTTATAGACGAAGTCGTTTTTTAATTCATTACACGGCCTTAGATGGCAGTTATTTTAATTTTAAAACTCATTTATCTCATTAAATATCAGTCCTATAAAACTTTTTCAGAGAATAAAACTTATCAGAAATCATTTTTAAAGAAACTTTCGTTATGTAACATATTTCACAAAAATCAATAATAAGCGAGATATTTCGATTTATTTAATTCAGGCCCCCTTATAACCCCCCCTTTTAAATAACGTATTTTGAATGCCATATAGCCTATAATCTAAGTTACAACGAACTTAATTTATATTCCAATTTTCATCGAAATCCGTTCAGCCATTATCGCGTGAAAAGGTAACAAACATACAGACAGACAGACATACAAACAAAAATTTCAAACAAGCTATTTTCGGTTTCAGGGTGATTAATTATATATGTTAGGACCAATTATTATTGGAAAATCGAAAATTACCACAAAAATTTCGGCTACAGATTTATTATTAGTATAGATGAAGAATATCAGGCATTTTAAAAGTTATCCGCTTCCATAACAATGAAAAATACTCTCTCTGAATGGTTTTTATGCCAAATGCTTTTTTCTTGAACCTATCCACCTTCAGTTTATGAGTTTAAAAGCGAAAACGCAAGTAACAATTTCAGGACGATCAGTGGATTTTTCATGTGGGAGTAAAGCAGTAGTAGCTATTTCAAGTCATTGTGGATTGTAGGTGAGAGTTAAGAGAATGTCAGATTTGCCATGCTTTCGATCAACAGACATAGCATCTTGGTATAGCTGCTGCATGTTTCGTGAACTACCTTGAAATGTAGAGGGTAGAAATCATTTTATCCTGCTAAGAGATGTTGCTGAAATGGTCGGAAGACTACAAAATCTTGTAGGTCTCTTATTTTATCAGTAAATAATATCTTTTGGTCTTTCTTTAGAACTGTAATTTTTGCGCTCTCTCCAGACAATACTGGAGAGAATCACGCATATAAATATCCACACCACACCATCATCAAATATATTTAAAAAACCACTTCATTAATAACTATAAAAATATCTCATTTTTAATAACAATAATTTTAACTTACGTAAGTTTTGTAGTTTTCAGTAACATATACTTTATATATTATATAGCCGTCACTCAGTAAATTACAGAAATGAAGATCTAATTTAAGATATTCTCTACCTCTAATAACCCCAAAAGGTTTGAGTTTCATATTATCAATAGGCTATATCATTAATGTATATATTAGTGACAAATACTCTTATCATGACATTAACTATAATAATATTTCACTTTTAATGGTAATAATGTCATCAAACCACCTCAAGTTTCGTAGTTTTTAATATCCAATACACAGCTGTACTCAGAAAATTACACACCACAGAATCAGACCTGTAAATTATTTTAGTAAGTCTTGAAAGTTTTCAATAACCAATTATAGAGACATTGTAAAAAATTACACAAATGAAGATCGACATATTGTTGTCATTATGATGTCACAGAATTTGCTCTAAATATTTCAGCAATCCTGCGGTTCATAGCCTTCTTGTAATATTGCTTATTGTGGTGTGTGTTTTGTTTTATTCCGAAAAGCCATTAGTTCTCAAAACTGACAAACGATGGATTTTAGAAAATAGGAAAATTATGCAGGAAAACTAACGCCTCACTGGAAGTTACTATTTCTCTGGAAAACTTTGGGTTCGAAGCTTCAAAAGGAGGGGTCATTTATTAAAATCCGTTCAGCCGTTTTCCCGTAATTTCTATTACTAGTTCAAATTATATATATAGATGTTGATGAGCCTGTGGTACTTGGATGAGGCCTAACGCCAACATAGCACATAACTGAATGCTTTGTTTCCAAAACCTGTTAATTCACGTTCAGTTATTTTCACAGGAAGGAGAAAAACTACTGTCTTTGAAATATACAAACCAATTTTTAAAATGTGTGTTTTTAGGAATTTAGTGTTACATAAAAGTGCAATCCCATATCTCCCTCCTAGCCTTTCCCTTTTTCTCCTTGGTTTCCTTCTATTTCCTCCTCCTCATTTATTCCCCTTATTCTTCTATTCTCCTTTTACCCTTCTATTCCCCTTGTTGTCCCTGTATTCCCCTTATTCTTGTGTTCTCCTTGTCTCCCCTTTATTCCCTTTGTCTTCCGCTTATTCTCATCGTATTTCCCTTGTTCTACTTGCAATCCCTGGTTCTCCTTTCGTTCACATTATCTTCTCATTGTTCGCATTGTGTGCTCCTTGTCCTGCGCGTCTTCCTCTCGTCACTTGTATTCCCTTGTCCCACTTGCATTTTCATTGTACTCTTTATATTCCCCTAGTTCTCCTTATACTCTCCTTGTTCTCTTTCTATTATCTCATCTCCTTGCATTTCCCTTGTGCTCCTTCTATTCCCCTTGTTCTCCTTGTATTCCCCTTTGTTATCCTTGCAATCCCCCATGCTATGCTTGAATTTCCCTTGTTTTCCTTGTATTTCTCTTGTTCTTCTTGTATTACCATCTATTATACTTGCATTCCCGCTGTTATCCTTGTATTTCCACTGTTATCCTTGTATTTCCCCTGTTATCCTTGCATTCCCGCTCTTATCCTTGCATTCCCGCTGTTATCCTTGCATTTTCACTGTTATCCTTGTATTTCCCCTGTTATCCTTGCATTCCCGCTCTTATCCTTGCATTCCCGCTGTTATCCTTGTATTTCCTCGCTGTTATCCTTGCATTCCCGCTGTTATCCTTGTACTTCCTCGCTGTTATCCTTGCATTCCCGCTCTTATCCTTGCATTCCCGCTGTTATCCTTGTATTTCCACTGTTATCCTTGCATTCCCGCACTTATCCTTGCATTCCCGCTTTGTTATCCTTGTATTTCCTCGCTGTTATCCTTGCATTCCCGCTCTTATCCTTGTACTTCCTCGCTGTTATCCTTGCATTCCCGCTCTTATCCTTGCATTCCCGCTCTTATCCTTGCATTCCTGCTGTTATCCTTGCATTCCCCCTCTTATCCTTCTATTCCCACTGTTATCCTTGTAGTTCCCCTGTTATCCTTGCATTCCCGCTGTTATCCTTTCATTTTCCCTGTTATCCTTGCATTCCCGCTGTTATCCTTATATTTCCCCTGTTATCCTTGCATTCCCACTGTTATCCTTCTATCCCCACTGTTATCCTTGCATTCCCACTGTTATCCTTGTATTTTCCCTCTTATCCTTCTATTCCCACTGTTATCCTTGTATTTCCCCTGTTATCCTTGGATTCCCACTGTTATCCTTGTAGTTTCCCTGTTATCCTTGCATTCCCGCTGTTATCCTTTCATTTCCCCTGTTATCCTTGGATTCCCACTGTTATCCTTGCAGTTCCCCCGTTATCCTTGCATTCCCGCTGTTATCCTTTCATTTCCCCTGTTATCCTTGCATTCCCGCTGTTATCCTTATATTTCCCCTGTTATCCCTGTAGTTCCCCTGTTATCCTTGGATTCCCACTGTTATCCTTGTAGTTCCTCTGTCATCCTTGCATTCCCACTGTTATCCTTCTATTTCCCCTGTTATCCTTGTAGTTCCCCTGTTATCCTTGCATTCCCACAGTTATCCTTGTATTTTCCCTGTTATCCTTGCATTCCCGCTGTTATCCTTATATTTCCCCTGTTATCCTTGCATTCCCACTGTTATCCTTGCATTCCCATAGTTATCCTTGTATTTTCCCTGTTATCCTTGCATTCCCGCTGTTATCCTTGTATTTCCCCTGTTATCCTTGTAGTTCCCCTGTTATCCTTGTATTCCCACAGTTATCTTTGTATTTCCCCTGTTATCCTTGTATTCCCACAGTTATCTTTGTATTTCCCCTGTTATCCTTGCATTCCCACTGTTGTCCTTGCATTTCCGTGTTATCTTTGTAATTTCCCTTGTCCTCCTTGTATTCCGCTTGTTATCATTGCATTCCACTTTCATTGTATTTCCCTTGTTCTGCTTGTAATTTCCCTTGTTTTCCTTGTATTCACCTTGTTCTCCTTGTATTCACAGCCGTTATCCTTGCATTCCTCCGTTATCTTTGTAACTCCTCTCTTCTCCTTATATTCTCCTTCAATTTTCCTTAAACTTCTTCTATTCCCTTCGTTTTCCATGTATTCCGCTCGTTCTCTCTTGTTCCGCGCGTTACCAGTCAAAAACCCATTCTACGCAAAGATACGCAGCACAGGTGATCGCAGCCACACGTGGAACCTGCTGGCAGTTTTATCATAGTCTACGTAAAGAAATGTGGAAAGTAAAGCAAAGAAACCTGACGATTTCTTTTGTTTTATTTGTTATCATCTATAAGCTTTTTCGGGAGCCCTCATAAACAAGAATATCTCTTCTGGCTCTAGTTGTTATAGGACATCAAGTACTGACCACCCCCAATGTCGCTTGACTTCAACGATAGCGCGAGAACCGGCATATTCAACATGATACAGCCGTTGACGCAATCCTGTATTTCTTTCGTCACGAAGGAACAGAGTATGGCGGATTGTGAGTTAACAGGTGCCTGGCAGCTGGTATAATTACTGGACGAGATTAAATTGTGAGCAAGCTTTTCATTTGTCACGGTTGCCATGACGGCAAATCGATTCGCAATTAGTCCACTTAGTTGAGGCGTTGTTATGACATGATGTGGTTAAACCTGCCTCATCCCCCTTCCATATGCAGCACGCATTACGACTGGTCGATATGTGGAGAAACAGAAACAATAATTATTCTCTAAAAACAATTATCACTCAACACGCAAAGTCATAATCTTAATAATATTTCCATGTTACTTTCTTCAAGTACGCAACTGTTAACATGCAGCGATGTCGCCAGTTTGACTCTTCTCCGTAAAAAGGATATTCGTTGCTAATATGACGTAATACTTACTTACTTACTTACTTACTTACTTACTTACTTACTTACTTACTGGCTTTTAAGTAACCCGGACGTTCATTTCCGCCCTCACATAAGCCCGTCATTGATCCCTATCCTGTGCAAGATTAATCCAGTCTCTACCATCATAGCCTACCTCCCTCAAATCCATTTTAATATTATCTTCCCATCTACGTCTCGACCTCCCCAAAGGTCTTTTTCCCGCCGGCCTCCCAACTAACACTCTATATGCATTTCTGGATTCGCCCATACGTGCTACATGCCCTGCCCATCTCAAACATCTGGATTTAAAGTTCCTAATTATGTCAGATAAAGAATACAATGCGTGCAGCTCTGCGTTGTGTAACTTTCTCAATTCTCCTGCAACTTCATACCTCTTAGCCCCAAATATCTTCCTAAGAACCCTATTCTCAAACACTCTTAATCTCTGTTCCTCTCTCAAAGTGAGAGTCAAAGTTTCACAACCATACAGAGCAACCGGCAATATAACTGTTTTATAAATTCTAACTTTCAGATTCTTTGACAGCAGACTAGATGACAAAAGCTGCTCAACCCAGGCATTTCTCATATTTATTCTGTGTTTAATTTCCTCCCGAGTGTCATTTATATTTGTTACTGTTGCTCCAAGATATTTGAATTGTACCAAATCTCATAACCTTATTCCTTTGCTGTGGTCGTGCCAGAGAATGAGTCTCATTCCGAGGCTTATTGTTAGATTTCGTAACAAGCTGTTTTTTACGGTGATGGGTTGTTAGCCCTTCGCCCAACCCCCAAGCTGGAGGACCACCCCTTAACGGCTGACGTAATGCTATATAAAAAAAGAACTCAGCGTTGTGTCGATCTTGACTAAAGGTAGTAGTCTAAGGTACATCTTAAATTGAATTTCAATTTTACTTCCGCATCTTATTTACACATAACCCAATTCTTTCATTCAGAAAATTCTGCCCAAAGGTAGGAATTTCACTGCAAATCCAGCATTCTCCAATCTTTCCTATTTTCCGCCTTCCTCCTAGTCTCTGCATATGATCCATATATCTTAATGTCGTCTATCATCTGATATCTTCTTCTACCCCGAACTCTTCTCCCGTTCACCGTTCCTTCCAGTGCATTCTTCAGTAGGCAGTTCCTTCTAAGCCAGTGGCGAGCCAATTCACTTTTTTCTTCCTAATCAGTTCCAGCATTATTCTTTCTTCACTCATTGTTTCTATCACAGCTTCATTTCTTATTCTGTCTGTCTAATTCACACGATCCATTCTTCTCCATATCCACATTTCAAGTGCTTCTAATCGTTTCTCTTCACTTCGTCGTAATGTCCATGTTTCTGCTCCATAGAATGTCACACTCCACACATAGCGCTTCACTAGTCCCTTCCTTAGTTCTTTTTCTAGAGGTCCGTAGAAGATGCTCCTTTTTCTACGAGTATTATAAGCTTCCTTTGCCATTGCTATCCTTGTTTTGAATTCCTGGCAGCAGCTCATGTTACTACTTATAGCACACTCGAAGTATTTATTTGCCGTATTATTATTATTATTATTATTATTATTATTATTATTATTGATATTATTTTGAGCAATATTTTATGGTTTACAAGTTTGTTTGGGTGGAAAAATCTATAGCATTTTAGAAATTTCTAAAAATGATTTATTATTATTATTATTATTATTATTATTATTATTATTATTATTATTATTATTATTATTATTGAAGCTGTCCACTTGCTCTACTGACTCATTTGGAATTCGCAAGTTTACCTTCTTTATTTTTCTTCCAGTACCCATAGTCCTAGTCTTGGTTGCATTTATCTTTATCCCATCCTATAACTTTACCGCACGCTTCATGACCTACTATATTATATAACATTAATAATAATAGAATTCTGTTTCTATGGTGACAAGCGTTTTTGTTGCGGTTGTTATCAGTCTACTGTCTGAAGACAATTTTAAACCTCAAAAGTAACACTAATAAGCATCACTCATGAGATAACAAATGAAATTTTGTTTGCAACATGTGTCTGTAGTGAATTTTGTTTATTCGTGAAGTTTCTTCATTCACGTACAGCTCGTGTTGATAATACTTCCACTCTTGCGAAAAAGTTTCACATCACATAAGTTGCCAAAATATTTCTTGTGAATACAGAAAACGAGAACTTACTTAAGGAACCCGGACGTTCATTGCCGTCCTCACATAAGCCTGCCATCGGTTCCTATACTGTGCAAGATTAATCCAGTCCCTACCATCATATTTCACCTCCCTCAAATTCATTTTAATATTATCCTCCCATCTACGTCTCGGCCTCCCCAAAGGTCTTTTTCCCTCTGACCTCCCAACTAACACTCTATATGCATTTTTGGATTCGCCCATACGTGCTACATGCCCTGTCCATCTCAAACGCCTGGATTTAATGTTTATAATTATGTCAGGTGAAGAATAAAATGCGTGCAGTTCTGCGTTGTGTAACTTTCTCCATTCTCCTGTAACTTCATCCCTCTTAGCCCCAAATATTTTCCTAAGCACCTTATTCTCAAATACCCTTAATCTCTGTTCCTCTCTCAAAGTGAGAGTCCAAGTTTCACAACCATACAGAACAACCGGTAATATAACTGTTTTAATTCCTAATTTTTATATTTTTTGAGAGCAGAATGGATGACAAAAGCTTCTCAACCGAATAATAATAGGCATTTTCCATATTTATTCTGCGTTTAATTTCCTCCCGAGTGTAATTTACTGTTGCTCCAAGGTATTTCAACTTTTCCACCACTTCGAAGGATAAATTTCCAATTTTTATATTTCCATTTCGTACTATGTTCTGGTCACGAGACATAATCATATACTTTGTCTTTTCGGGATTTACTTCCAAACCTATCTCTCTACTTGCTTCAAGTAAAATTCCCGTGTTTTTCCTAATAGTTCGTGGATTTTCCCCTAACATATCATCGTTGTTCCTGCAATAACTCCTATGTGACATATTTATCGATTTTCAAACTTTTGCTCCATTAAGTAACTTAGATAGTGATAGAGTAAATAATAAAATCTCCTATATGTAATTATATTTCGTTCTTTCGAAAATGTAATAATTCGCAGTCCCCTATGTACGGCTGCCATAGGATGAATTAATGTGTTTTTTTCCTCCTACTGAAAAATTGTATTTTTTGCACGTAGGAGTTATTGCAGGAACAACGACGATATTCACGTCATACACAAGCAGCTGATGTAACCCGTTCAATTGCAAACCCTCTCTGTTATCCTGAACTTTCCTAATGGCATACTCTAGGGCGAAGTTGAAAAGTGAAGGTGACAGTGCATCTCCTTTCTTTAGCCCGCAATGAATTGGAAAAGCATCAGACAGAAACTAGCCTATATGGACTCTGCTGTACGTTTCACTGATACAGATTTTAATTAATCGAACTTTAGAAATATGTACAGTCCCAAAAAAAAATGACCCACCAAATTTTATGAAGTTCCAGATAAATGATGCATTGCTCATGTCTATAAGCAAGACCGCTTATACAGGGACATCATTTTATTTTTACTTCAATTTTTATTGTACCTGAGTTTTTTAATGTACTTCACTCCCACCCCTTCTACTAATGAAGTTTCAACTGTCCTCTACACACAGATCCAAGACCGCATATAGTAAACAGGACTAAGTTAGTGAGTATAGTACGTTCCAGAAATATGTTCGCGTTTTCCAGTGACGAAAGAGCTTTCAATATTGAATCATATTTTCGCAAAGGTACTGTCGTCCGTTTGCCTACGTCGCATCCCTATTTATTCCACCTGCTTCTGTTCGCCCGTCTGTAAAAGCAGGGCTGTCTTAGCTCTTTTCTGAAAACATTAATTTCTGTTAGGAATTGGACGTTTACGTAATATTATACAACTGTTTAAAATAACTTAAATAAAAGGGCCTCGTTAAGTAATTAACTGTCAAGTGATTTCCCCCCTTTCTACGATTCTGCGTCATAACCACTTGGACGGACAGTAGATAGCATGTCTAAGTAATTTTATCTTTGCGGGTCGGGCAGAAGTGAAGATTGAATTTACAGTACGTAAGGTACTCTTTTATAGACTAGGTACAAAATTATTTCAACATGAGTTACTAGTACGAAGGACGAAACTGGTAATTGGAATTAGATGCAATAGTCTATAATGCGATAATATGCACATTAGAAGTGAAGCCTGTATCGAAATGAACGGCCACCATTTTCAAAAATGTGTTTAAATATCCATATTATGATTATTTTTCAATTTAACTTCTTTCTCTATATTGTACGCTAATGTGCTGTAGACAGTATAATATACACTGCATAATGAATACGTTCGCATGACTAACTCAGTTCGTGAGTAAAAACACATTCTTAATACAGTACTGTATTAAGATTAAACAAAAACCTAATGAAAATTATCGAATTCAAAATCGCGATATTTCCTAGTTTACGTAAATGGATGAACTACTTTTCTTCCCTCCTATATCTAGTAGAGTGATTTGTTTGTGTTTTACGCCAGTATCATCGAACTACAGTCGTGGAAGGGGGTAGTAATGTGTGTTTCCGGTTCTCTAAAGGTATAGCCAGGTTAATAGTAAAAATGTTAGTAAAAATAAAATGATGTCCCTGTATATATGTTACATGTGGACACTTGTGCAAAACTTGTTGCCTACATACAGGTGGACTCCAATCAAGACTCGGGCCTTTTTTTTTCTGGAACTGTACTTTACTCACTGGCAGCTCCAGAGTACGCCACTGGCAAGTCTGATGCAATTATTGTACGCTGTAGGAAGGCTCGAATCTTTGTTCGTTCCTGAATCGAAGCACAAAGCCCTGAAACATCACGCCTGCCCATATATCCCCGGTGACTAATGGCAAGCTCAACACTACGTATTATGAAACAGTTCGATAACATCAGCATCAGCTGCAAATGCAAGGCATTGTGTGCATAAGGAGAATGGCATGCTTGTTTTGTAATGAATTCAACGGCCAACTACGTCACGAATTACTTTTGTAACTGTCCCAAAGAGAAGATAAATACAAAAACATCTAATCCAAGTTATAATAAAATCTGAGTTGTGCATAACTGAAGGGAAGTGATTTGAATTGTATACAACTCAGAGTTACGTGTACTTAAGGGTTCTTTTAACTTGCCCAAGTGTGTTTTAATCAATAAAAAGTAACTATAATTTTAATGTTTAATATAAAATGCAGTACCGTACATTTACTATGAGTATCTAACAAGGGAAGGGTTTCGGCTCGAACAGGAATTTCGTATCCAAAATTTGTATACAGGCCCATCTTTACATCTCTGTAAAGCTCCCAAAAGCATTCGTTTGTGTAATGTGTGGTTTATCTGTTAGAGCACTGCACAAGTTGAGGGGTGGGGAGAGCACTGCACAAGTTAAGGGGGTGGGACACCTTACCCGTAAGCCTAGTCTAGCCTAGCCTAGAAGCTAGTGCGAGTGGTCAAATGTCTAGAGCCCATTTAAAGGCTCATTCACAATGAAAATTAAACATAACGTAAGCGTTAACTTAAAAATATAAACGTTACGGTAAAATCAAGATCATTCACGATGGGAACATAAACATAACAGCAAACATACTTGGTAACCATGGAAACATAACAACGACGCCATTTCCTCATATTCTGTCGTATACTTCAGCGCTCCACGATTGTGTTCTGTTTGCAAATCACGTATGCATAAAGCATGAAAGTTTGTAGTCTGTAAACTTTTATGTTAACGTGTTTTGGCAATGTTTATGTCAATGCTTATGTGAATCATTGTGAATGATCCCATTTGGTAGCCTGGGCGCAAACGTCTGTGTTTATCTTACATTTATGTTTAATTTTCATTGTGAATGGCTCTTATGAACATTTTTCTCCAACGTTCTGTCTGAAAATATTGCAGCTAATCAAAAACGTACACTATTGTGTGAGTCACTAAATAAGGACACAACCTTAATAAATGAATCATTCCAAGGCTAAGAGATGGAATGTATGATTATTCCACCTGAGAAACTAAATATTTCTAACCTCCGGATATCTATTTCCTTAGACAATACAAAATATGTGCTGGGAGGATAAAAGATTGCGTAAGAACTCTTGCTGAGAATCCAGAACTTAACTAGGGAAATCGAGTGTTTATAATGAAAATACACTCTGTTATTCATAACCAGTTGTCTGCTCCAATATACCGCCCTATGCTTCAGTATTCCTGGCAGTCAGCTGGTTACGTGAATCCTAAACAAGTCTCGGACTTCAAAAATGTAATTCAGGTAGCATACCTTGTAACTATAATTTTGATATTAAACGCAAAGAAAAATTTAATAGAAAAACAAGCACTTTCTGCGGACTTCTGGGAAAAAAACTACGGCAGACACTAGTGAAGTGCTTTGTGTGGCGCGTGGGAATATATCGTGCAGAAACATAGACCAGACCTGCAGAACTGTAGCTCCTCAGAGCGACTGCCTTTTACCCCTCCTTACCCCACCCACCTTTTCTACCAGTGCGGTCATAATTAATAATTTTTTGCTGCATGTGAACAAATTTTAAGAACTCTAACCTGTAACAAATGTCACTAAGGACATAAATAATAAAGTTCTGTATTAAATAATCTAATACAATAATACATTACACAAAAGACAACAAGATTATTCTAACAAATCCAAAATTCAGACACAAAATAATTTACCAAACACAACAGCTTAGGCCAGCCGTGGCGAAAATGTGATCGTGCGCCGAACCAGTGTGTAACCTGCAACGTACATAGCATCTATGGAGGGAGGCGGACATCCGAAGGGGAAGTGAAGCAACTGTCTGACTTATCAACGGATTTTCATTTTCCTTACGTCAAGCACTTAAATAAAATTTTATACAGTACAAGGCTACAAACTAATGTTTAGTACGTGTAACGAAGAAAGAAATGAATAAGAAAACATAGGACACATTATCACAATCTAAAATTAACTGTCTTCAGAATGTCCCTGCGACAGAGTTTCAAAATCAGGAATTATGTCACTTACTGCCAGTCGTAGTTGATCACGAAGGTATTTGTCTGTCAGTCGTGATCTAAATTTGGTTTTTACTATTTTCATTGTTGAAAATAATTTTTCACAAACGTAAGTTGTAGCGAACATGGCTTCAACAGAGCAAGCGAAAGAACGAAGCTTCGGATATTTATTTTTTGGCAAAGATTTGAAAGGTTGAACATTTGTCAAGTCCTTACATCTAGCTTTCATTTAACATGACATTGTAAATCTGTGAGTTTAAATTGAAGATCTAACCGCATTATTCGTACATCTGCTGAAAAAGGATCGACGTACAGGGATAATAATAATAATAATAATAATAATAATAATAATAATAATAATAATAATAATAATAATAATAATAATAATAACAACAACACTTAACCTTTTAATGTTTCATCAGTAACATGTAGTAACTTATAATGCTGTTTTATGTTATACAACCGTTTTCCTCGTAATACTTGTGAACAAATCATACATTTAATATTCTCATCATATTGGCAGCAAAAAATTGCGTCCTCCCATCCTACTTGAAACGTTCGTTTTTGTACAGGTACATGGTTTCGTGAGAGACATTGCGACGATACGCCACTCGCAGGTCAGAGACAAATACAAATGGAACGGAGTTTGACTCCAGTGAGTGAGAGAGTGGGGGTTTTGGAAGGTAGGAAGCAAGGGAAATGCACAGCTATCATTGCGAGCCACAATGTGCTCGTGAGTGACATTTTCGCCACGGGTGGCTTAGGCTATAATTTTGTTCATTCTGTGTCAGCCTTGTCACTGACTTATGGGCCTTCTCCACGAAACCTAATTTTTAAGCGCACGTGTCACAAAAGAAATATCGTTTGACTTGTGGTATTTTGATACAAAATAGTATGTCTACCCTATAGAACAGGAATTAGCAATTTTGTTAAAATTTGACTTATGGGGTTTCTCAAAAAACCGATTCATATACAATTCCACCATCGGCATCGCCGGGCTTTGAAGTCGGAACCACGGTCATCGTAAATCAGTTATCTGTCAATTGAGCTACATAGATACATCTGTATATCACGACTGATTGAATTGTTTATGCCTTAAATTTCATTAACTTGTTTTGTATTATACATATCGCTCAACTGATGAATGATCGTTTGCGTTTGTAAATTTAATAATCTGATTGGCTATGTATTGTATATTTTTAGTAGAGCAATCGATGTAGCTCAGTCGGCAGACCCGCTGGGCTGCTGATCCGGAGCTGCGTTCGGGCTTGGGTTGGATCCCTCTTTGGTCTTATCGAATGGTTTCTTCCGAGGTTTTCCCCAGCCGTGGGACTGAAGCCGGATGGTCTATGACGAGTCCTCGGCATCACTTCATTTCCCCCTTTGATCTGATTACCTGGTTGGGTTTTTCCGAAGTTTTCCCCAACCAAAAGGCAAATGCCGGGTAATCTTTTGGCGAATCCTCGGACCTCACCTCATCATTGTAGAAAATTACTACATTGTAAAACTGTAAAAATTGTAAAATATTGTAAAAATTTGTAAAAATTGTAATTGTAATATTGTAAAATTTTGACTTGTTCCACATCTTAAACCTTCATTGCTCATGTAAGATCTATGGAAGATAATAAATGAATGAATGAATAGATGGTATGACTCCAATAACGCGTAATCAACACAACAATGAAATATGTAAATAATGATAATAATAATAATGATAATAATAATAATAATAATAATAATAGCCCACCATTATCGAGTTTAACCAAAGATGTTGATAAAGCGTCGTAAAATAACCTACTAAAAATCATCGACTTCATATCCTGGTTGGGTACAAGTTATCTGATTGTGGGTTTTTTCTGAGTTTTCTCTGAACCCATTAAGAGCAAATGCTGGGTAATTTTCGACGCTAGATTCCTGGATTCATTTTGCTGGCATTATTGCTTTAATTTCATTCAGACGATGGATAACTAGGCCTATCACAGTTGATAAAGCGTCGTGTAACCAACCAATTAATAACAATAATAATAATAATAATAATAATAATAATAATAATAATAATAATAAACATCATCATAATTCGTAATTTCTTTCAGCATTAACGACTCCTTACAGTGATATATAAAAAGTTGTCCTATTTGGAGGCATGGCTTTGATCAAACTTCTCTTAACGTTTTGTATAACAGCTTAAGCATATACAGGGACATCACTTTATTTTTACCAACATTTTTAACATTAACCTGGCTATACTCGGAAACAACTTTACCCCCCTTCCATTACAGGAGTTCGGAGTTGCTAGTGCAATATGTAAACAAATCATTTTACTAGCTAGAGGAGAGAAAAGTAGTGTATCCATTTATTATTTTTTTACTATATTGGGTTATTTTACGACGCTGTATCAACATCTAGGTTATTTAGCGTCTGAATGAAATGAAGGTGATAATGCCGGTGAAATGAGTCCGGGGTCCAGCACCGAAAGTTACCCAGCAGTATCCATTTATGTTACAGGGAAATATAGTATTACGATTTTCAGTTTGGTCATTACTTTACAGTAATTTATCAAAAAACAGTAGAATAGTAACAATTTTTTTTCACAAACTCAAGTCTTCAGGCGGTTGTATACATTATGTAATGTCTACTTTATTCAGCATATTACTAACCTAATTTATTCCTGAGAATTTTGTGAGCACTTCCGTAAGAAACCCCAATTTCTACAACTAACTTCTTGACCGACTTATTACGACCTCGCTGCATCCTTTCTCTAGCATATTCTACAGCATCTTCTGTCACCTTTATTGGCCATCTTTCACTTTTCTTCCATTCTGTACACTCTGTTGCTCTAAATTTATCTACCAGGTTAATGGCATTTCTACGAAAATATTCCGTAATGATATAACCAGGAAATTGTGAAAAAAAAAACAAGAAAAACGTTGTTCACATTCGGTTACATTGTAATTCCAGTTTCCATAATCGTCCTTCATACCTACAAACAGTAAAACAAAACTCTTGTTTAAATAATGCTGTTAAGTACCGTACCATATTATAGGGTACCGTACTTTCGGTAACTCTAATCTTCACTTGTGCTCAGTCCACACAGATAAATTCAGTTATGCTACACACCATACCTGTGTGAAAATAAACTTCAACAATTTAAGCTCTTTCTTCTATAGAAAACGCAACATATTTCTGAAACATACTGTACTTTGTACTGTTTACTTCACTGCTAGCAACAGCGGCCGTAAGTTTGTGTGACTGACGTTAGCAAGGACATTAGTGAAAAGGGGTGGGAGTCAAGTACATTCAGAAACGCAGGTACAATAAAAATTGAAGTGAAAATAAAATGATGTCCCTGTAGTAGGCTATGTTAACATGTCGCAAAGCTCTATCTTATTTCAGTCACGATTGTCTTTTGTTATAAAGTACAGTTTCTTCCTGGACTGACGTAAACGGAAAGGAGCAGAGGAAGTGGCTATTTCATTCGTTACAGCTCTCAGAATTACGTAGGCTGTCGGGAAGAAATCAGTGCTAATGCGATAACCTAACACCGTACACGAGGATTCCGCACATTAAAATGACCAGTAACTCACTCATAGCTATTATTTTCGCACACGTCTTTTCAGGTAAATTATTATTATTATTATTATTATTATTATTATTATTATTATTATTATTATTATTATTATTTCTTTGCTGTGGTCGTGGCAGAGAATCAGTCCCATTCCGAAGCTTATTGAAAGGTTTCGTAACAAGCTGTTTTTTACGGTGATGGGTTGTTAGTCCTTCGCCCAACCCCCAAGCTGGAGGACCACCCCTCATCGGCTGTCCGCGGAAATTAAACACAGAATAAATATGGGAAATGCATGTTATTATTCGGTTGAGAAGCTTTCATCATCCAGTCTGCTGTCAAAAAATCTGAAAGTTAGAATTTATAAAACAGTTATATTATCGGTTGTTCTGTATGGCTGTGAAACTTGGACTCCCACTTTGAGAGAGGAACAGAGACTGAGGGTTTTTGAGAATAAGGTTCTTAGGAAAATTTTTGAGGCTAAGAGGGATGAAGTTACAGGAGAATTGAGAAAGTTACACAACGCAGAACTGCATGTATTGTATTCTTCACCTGACATAAGTAGGAACATTAAATCCAGACGTTTGAGATAGGCAGAGCATGTAGCACGTATGGGCGAATCCAGAAATGCATATAGAGTGTTAGTTGGGAGGCCGGAGGGAAAAAGATCTTTGGGGAGGCCGAGACGTAGATGAGAGGATAATATTAAATGGATTTGAGGGAGGTGGGATATGATGATAGAGACTGGATTAATCTTGCTCAGGATAGGGACCGGTGGCGGGGTTATGTGAGGGCGGCAATGATCCTCCGGGTTTCTTAAAGCCAGTAAGTAGGAATTATTAATATTATTATTATTATTATTATTATTATTATTATTATTATTATTATTATTATTCGGTCGTGAGCCGTCATGCTGTTCGGTTGTGTGTGCGTGTAGCTCCCGTAACTTGCAGCGTACAGCAGGTGCATCGAAGTTGTAATTTGGATATGGCGCCTAGTAAAGACGTCTGTCTTGTGTGTAACTTGCCTTTCTTTGGAAGGCAAAAGTTTCTGAAGTGTGCAGGGCCTTGTGGTCTTCGTTATCATCTCGATTGCCTAAATATTGGTGAGGCCGAGTATGATATCTACATGCAGAGTGGCAGTTCTACTTTTAAGTGTAAAAAGTGTGTGAGTGTAATGAAATCAACACAGGGGGACAACACGCCAGTGCGTCCTACTGCTCCAGGTGAGAAGAAGGTGATCTCACCTACAAAGAAAGTCGTTTCACCCACAAGGGATCTCAACCTACCGAGCCTGCCTTCAGTAGATTCACTTTCCGTCCAGCTTGAAACTGTTCGTTTAAATAGTGTGAACATTCTGGACACAGTGAGTGACATTTTGGAATATGTGAAGAGTCTCCAAAAGGAGATGATAGAACTTAAGAACGAAAATGCGGCTCTGAAAATTCAGGTGGCAGAAATTTTTGTGAAAACTAATTCTAATGTACTCACTAAAAAGGGTAATGTCCCTTCTGAATCAATGCAATATGAATCTGTGCAAGCTAAGGGCCCTAGGAAGTCTTACGCTGAACTTGCTAATGAAAATTCGATCCTAAATGTCCAAATGGCAAAAATGTTATCAAAGGGGTGCTGCCCCCCGAAATCATCTCATAGTATTTCTCCTATGGGTCAGTCTAATGACCCCATTAAGAAATCATATAGCAAGGTAGTGTCTGTGAACAAAGCTGCTGACAACTTGCATACTTGCAATTCTGATGCGTCAGCAACAAGCAAATCTGTGTCAACAACTCCTCCTGCTAATGATAGACATAACAATATTGAACTAAATCAGGCCAATGCTTCAACTTCTGCCAACGTATCGGATGGTTTTCAATTAGTTACTCGCAAAAAATATAAAAAAAGAGAACCTAAAGTTGGAACATTGGCCATGAGTAGCATTGAAATGGCCCCTGAGAGAATTAAAACTAAATCTCTATTTGTTTCGAGATTTAGTTCCAAAGTCAACACAAACAGTATAGAGGACTCCCTGAAGAATCAACTTCAGCTAAGATCTCTTGTTGTAACTAAACTAAAAACCAAATATCAATCATATTCTTCCTTTCACATCACTGTTGATGTGAGGGATTTCGATTCCATTAACAAACCTGAAGTTTGGCCTGCTGGTTGTCTAATTGCACCATTTTATGGTAAATTAAAGCCTGAGCAGCACTTTGCGCATTCTGCTAATTCGAACTCTGTTGATTCTCAGGGAAATGCCTCTTAGTCTTAGTCTTGCTCGCTCTCATTTTCAATGTTCAGTTCTATTAATCATCTTGAGATTTTCTACCAAAATGTTCGTGGACTTAACACTAAAGCTGATGAAATTTTTCAGAATATAGTGAGTAATAATGATCTCATTATCTGTCTCACTGAAACATGGTTATCTGAGTCAGTTATTAATTCTAATTTATTTCCAAATAACTATACTGTGTTTCGTGCAGATAGACTGTTTGAAGACACTAACAAAAAAAGAGGTGGTGGTGTCCTAACAGCGATTAGCAACCAGTTACCTTTTACAAAAAGACGTTTTGACTTAGAAATTATTAGTGAATGCGTTTGGGTTGAACTTAGAATGACTGATGGTTTTAATCTGTTATTAGGTAACCATTATTTCTCTCCTGATACAGATCACATTCACTTAAAATCTGATCTTAATTTTCTTGAAAAAAATCTCGACACTCATAATTTTAGAATAGTAATCCTTGGTGATTTTAATACTCCTGGTATGGACTGGTCAACTGGTTCCAATCTTAATGATACTCATTATTACTCTAAAATTAAGGCTAAGGATTTATATTCCTCGTCCTGCCTTCTTGGATTAATTCAAATTAACTCTACCGTTACGAGTAAAAAGCTTCTTGATTTGGTTTTTACTAATGATAAAAACAGTACAGTTAAACTTGCTGATCACTCTCTAGTTTTAGAGGATACTTATCACCCATCTATCTCTATTTATATTGAAGTAAAATTATCGTTACCGGAACACTCTCTAATCAGTTCTTATTTAAATTATTCTCAAGGTGATTATGTGAACCTTTATTCTATTCTATACAATTATGATTGGACTAGCATATATCAGACTACTGATGTAAACACTGCTGCAAATTCCTTGTCTCAAATTATAAACAATGCTATATCCCTTTGTGTCCCTGTCACCTTTGTTAAAAAATCGCACTATCCTAAATGGTTTTCAAACGATTTACGTCAGCTTATAAAGAAAAAAAATAAAGCTCATAAAAATTACAAAAAATATAAAACTGATCATCATTATCAAATTTTTTCTAATCTTAGAAAACAAGTCAAAGCCATGATTAAATCTGATAAATTCAAATGGTTACAATCAATTGATGATAACCTAAAGCATGAACCAAATAAATTTTGTAAATATGTAGACTCTTTTCGAAAAACTAATAGTAATCCCACAGAACTAATAATAAATGGCCTTCACATCACAGATGAAAAAGAAATTGCAAATGCATTTGCTAGTCAATTTAAATCTGTTCAACAAAATTGTAACTCTAATTTCATTACTTATGATTCTAATATTACTGACTGTTTGTCCCTGCCTAATATTACATTCGATGATGTAAATAAAGCTATTAAAAAGCTAAAGCCTAATTAATGTAAAGGTACTGATAGCATTCCTAATTTTATAATCAAGGGTTGCTCTAATATTTTCTTGCCTGTTTTAACTTTTTTGTTCAATCTTAGCTTAAAAACAGGAATTTACCCGTCACTTTGGAAGGAAGCATCCATTATTCCAGTTTTCAAAAATGGTAATAAAAACAGTGTTACTAATTATAGACCCATTTCTATCCTAAACAATTTTTCTAAAATTTTTGAAAAAATTATCCACAAACACATTTCATTTTATGTTAAAAATAAGATCAATTCGGCCCAACATGGATTTACAAGAGGGAAATCTACTACTACTAATTTAGTTTCCTATCTTAATCTCTTAATGCCTATAGTTGAAAATCAAGGTCAAATTGACTCAATTTATTTTGATTTTAGCAAAGCATTTGATGTTGTTCCTCACAAAATTTTATTAAATAAATTAAGAAATTTTGGTCTCTCCACTAGCTACGTTAATTGGTTTGAAAATTATTTAACAGATAGACAGTCTTGTGTTCGACTAGGTAATTCTCTCTCGGTTCCATTTAATAGTTTATGCGGTGTTCCTCAAGGGTCTACATTGGGACCTCTCTTATTTTTATTATTTATAAATGATATAAGTAAAAGAATAAGTTCTAGCTGCCTTTTGTTTGCGGATGATCTCAAAATCTTTCGTAAAATTAATAGTTTGGTTGATTGTCAAATTCTTCAAAATGACATTAATTCAATTTCACAATGGTCTGTTGAAAATGGAATGAAAATTAATCAATCCAAAACTTTTGTTATTTCCTTTTCACGGAAAACTATCTCCCTAAAATTTAACTATTCTCTCAGTAATGTCGTAATTACTAGGAGAGATTGTATTAGAGATCTTGGTGTCCTACTTGATTCAAAATTATATTTCCATGATCATGTGCAATATATTTATACCCTTTCGTTAAGAATGCTTGGTCTAATTAGGTCTATAACTTATTCTTTTTCCACTCCTATGTGTTTATTAATTTTATACTATACGTTGGTTAGATCCAAGCTTGAATATGCATCTGTTGTATGGAACTCCATTACTTCCACTGACTCGGCTAAATTGGAGAATATCCAAAGAAAATTTATTTCCTTGTGTTCTTATAGATTTTTACCAAATTCCGATTATAACTATGAGATTAAATGCAATTATTTCAATTGCGGTAGTTTGTTCACCAGACGTCAGGATCTTGATTATTTATTTTTTTGCAAAGTCATTAAGGGTGATATTGATTGTGAATCTTTCATAAGCAATATCAGTCTTCGTATTCCTGCTAATGGTTTAAGATTTCATAAATTGTTTTATAATAAGAATCCTAAATCTCTCTCTCCGGTCTGCAGATGCATTAAATATGCTAATTTGCATGGATTCAACTTGGATCCATTTAATGTGTAGTATATCTTTGAGTTTTAACTCACTGATCTAATTTTAATAATTATTTGTCCATATATTTCTTGCATTTGGTCTATTGATTCATGTAGACCATTCCATTATTTCAATTCTCATTGTACTAATTTTATAATTTTATAATTATTTTTTGATCAATGATTGATGTAGACCATTATATTGTTTGTATTTCATCTCATTGCCATTTTCTATCATTCATTCTCATCATCATTTGTTGTTTTGTTCTGTTTTGTATCGTGCAAAACTGTAATTGGCCTTGTGCTGTTGTTTTTGCACGTTAATATTCTAAATAAATAAATAAATAAAATAAAATAAATTATTAAAATGAGAGTTACGCGCAATATAAAATATTTGCTGATCATATTATTATTATTATTATTATTATTATTATTATTATTATTATTATTATTATATGCCAACATGCATGGCTGCGAATTCGATCCCTTCAATGTATAGATTTAGTTTGCTCTTGGCAAGGATTTATCATTTATGTATTCTTTTAGGCATTATACTCAATTATCATTTTCTCATAGTATTCTTAGTTATGTATTTTAAAGTCATCCATTATTTATCCATTCATCGTCATTATTGCAATTAATTGTAATTGTATCCTTGTGTAATAATTATTTTTGTTTTATGTTTTTGTTATATTTGTGCTGAACTGTAATTGGCCACTGGCTGTTGTACAGCACATTAAATATAAGTAAATAAATAAATAAATAAAAATACTACAGAAAATGAGAGTTACGCGCAATATAAAATATTTGCTGATCTTATTATTATTATTATTATTATTATTATTATTATTATTATTATTATTATTATTATTATTATTATGTGATATTGCTCTGAGGTAAAGCTTCACATTCCCCTGGTCCTTATACTGCTGATAAGATCATAAACACCTTTCGTTGATTTGGTTCGTATTTCTTGTTTATTGGGCGTCTGACATTCACATGACCAGCCTGTATTTTCAATATCTGATGTGTTTCATTTCGTTCTTGTCTCACGGGGGTCAAGAAGTCGCCAGCATTGGACATTCTACGATGGACATATTACCTTCTCACTATTAAAAGGGATATTACAAACTAGATTATACACAGTTTATCTTACCACGCTCGAATGTGATGAGCTGCACTGTGCACTTCTGCTTCCGTTCTACGTCCGTAAGTGTGGAAAGATAAAATGTATGCGTTATACTGGGTGTTCATTTCAAAGTGTGTCATGACGTCACTGTTGTGAGTCAGCGATTTGAAGAGAGTTTCAGCTTATATATCAGAGAAGTTGCCTATTAATCAAGGCGTTCAATCTGAACTTGAGAACGTGTACGGTATAACTTGAACGTCGTAGCAACAGATGGTGGTCTGTAAAGTCTGTGTTCTACCATAACCTCTTTCGAACTGTGTTTTGCGCGGGAAAGCCGTACGCAGGGTATTTGTTATCATCGATTGCGTACGGCAACATTCCACAACACAAATCAAATGCTCCGTGTCCATGTTGACCGTCCAAGATAATGTCAACAAATACGTAAGTAATCGTCTTAACCCTCTTCCCATATCCCGACAGTAAGAAAAAAAAAACTCACTTCAGTACGTGTTTCCAAACAGTTCACATTCTTGCCACTACTGGCGTTACCGTACGTATCGGTAAGTAATCTTCAGAATGAACGCCGTACTTGCTAGGCAACTTCTTTCGCATTTAGGTAATACGCCTCTGCGGAAGTGTAGGAAGATTGAATTCTCTAGGCTCATCGGCTAGCCACATGACGACATACAGCGAGCCATGACACATTTTGAACTGAAGACCCAGTATATTATGAAAAAATCATGTTCTTCCCGATCAATAAACAGTCCTTTTTAAAACACGGAACATGGCCGTGACTGGCGAATATTATTCATGGTGAAGGACTGACCGTACTAATTTCTGTTACAGGACACGCATTGCAATTGACGCGAATGACGGGGAAAGTTATTCGGGTCCCGGAAAACAGAGACCTCATCATAGACGTGCGGGTGGCTTCGAGTGAACGACCTTTGCTAGTGTGGTTTGGACCAGGAAACAGAATCCTCAACATCATAGATCGCCACGTGACAATCTCTCTAGAAAAGAACGTGATCCGCCTGCACATATCTAATGCGAATATATTCCGCTCTGGAATGTATTACCTCAGAGGCGTCGATTCGTGGGACCTTGAGAAACTGGACTTCAAAGTGATAGTTGAAGGTGAGTCAATCTTTCTAGAGCCGATAGTTATACACTGTTCCGCCTATTTAGTAGAATGCGTTTGAATCTAAAGAAAGCAGCAAAACAGTACACCGTGGTCTGCTGTGACGAGAATCCAAGCCCACGCATAGGGTAAGGCATCATGTCATAAACACGTTCACGTCTGAGTATTTCTGACAAAGTAAATGTTATTCAACGCCTTGAAAAGGGCGCAATTATTGAATATACTGCGGAGAGAGTACGATGATAATATTTATTTATTTATTTAAATTATTAATTTATTAATTAATTTATTTATTTACTTATTTATTTATTTATTTATTCATTATTCATTAATTTATTTATGAGTTTATTAATTAATTAATTAATTAATTTATTTATTTATTAAATTATTAATTAATTTATTTATTTATTTACTTATTTATATATTTACTTATTTATTTACTTATCTACTTATTTATTTACTTATTTATTTATTATTTATTTATTTACTTATTTATTTATTTGCGTATTTATTTATTTACTTATTTATTTATTTACTTATTTATTTATTTATCTATTTATTTACTTGTTTATTTATTTATTTCTTATTTATTTATTTACTTATTTACTTGTTTATTTATTTACTTATTTATTTATTTACTTATTTATTTATTTACTTATTTATTTATTTACGTATTTATTTATTTACGTATTTATTTATTTACTTATTTATTTATTTGCTTATTTATTTACTTATTTATTTATTTATTTATTCATTATTCATTAATTTATTTGTCAGTTTATTAATTTATTTATTAAATTATTAATTAATTTATTTATTTATTTACTTATTTATTTATTTACTTATTTATTTATTTGTTTTTTTACTTATTTATTTATTTATCTATTTATTTACTTATTTATTTCTGATTTATTTATTTACTTATTTATTTATTTACTTATTTATTTATTTACTTATTTACTTATTTATTTATTGATTCATTATTCAAAAATATTTTTATGAGTTTATTAATTTATTTATTGATTTATTTATTAAATTATTAATTTATTAATTAATTTATTTACTTATTTATTTATTTACTTATGTATTTACTACTCTATTTATTTACTTATTTATTTACTTATTTATTATTTATTTACGTATTTATTTATTTACTTATTTATTTATTTACTTATTTATTTATTTACTTATTTATTTACTTATTTATTTATTTACTTATTTATTTATTTATTTATTTACTTATTTATTTATTTATTTATTTATTTACATCAACCCAGGCATCACAGACGCTGCACACAGTCATTTTTCGTCACCTACTGCCAAGGCAATACTTTCCTCGTGTGAATAGGTCAACGTTCAACTTGATTGGGCGGCATCTTGATGGCCATCTTGACAATCGCCTAATATAAACACATGTTCAAAGTTCTAAAAAACAAAGGAATTGCTGTATTAAACTCATGTTAAAAGTACATTTATATATAAACTTGTTCAATGTTGGCCATGTTATGACTAAGAAAGTGACGTCACTCTGTATCCTACGGTAGGTACAGGTACGTTCGTATGCAAAATAGTTGCGCATCCTGTGCCCTCTTCTAGACGCAGTCATAGTGAGTAGTCTTATCAATCACTGCCCTTACTAGTCGTATTATTTAAATAACCACATGTTTGTGGCTGATTGAAGGCTCATTGCAGAGATAAAATGCCTTAGGTACGACGCTCAAGCTCGTAATATTGCAGGGTATAGTTAAAGATATTTGAACTAATATTTTCACTGTCAATAGAGACAACCTTACATATAAATTGTGTAAAATAAACCTAAAAGTGACAAAAACAATGCACTGAAAGACACTGCAATACCGAAAGGCACAAAAAATGTGTTGAATAGGCTTATGGTATAATTGTTTGGGGTGGAAGTACAAAAATCAATCTTAGTCCTTTAAATTTACTACAAAAACGAATAATTAAAATTTGTTTGAAGAAACGTTTCGATTATCCAACGAGTTAATATTGAACAAATTTATTAGTATACGCTGTTAAAATTTCATCATAAAAATCGTAATGTCTGTATTACAGACACATAATTATGACACAAGACGAAATATTAATTTAACATTAGTAGAATCTAAATGTCTCAAATCTGCTGGTCTAAAGCATAGCATTAATTTTGGCCCTCGTTTGTATAATTCTTTAGCTAAATTACACCCAGAACTTCTAACATGTAACCCACTAACATATAACAAGAAAATTAGAAACGTGTTAATATCTTCAATTTCATAAATAAATTTATAGCCTATGTGTGTGAATTAATCAACCTATATTATATTTGTATTTTTTTTTTTTAAAACTTTATTGTCGATGGCATAATGTATGCATAGACATGGTCAAATATATACAATTACAATTTAATGTAAAATAAGTCAAATATATAAAAAAAACATTATTCATTTCAACGGCCCATGCGTGCATCCTCAAGACTGTAGGGACACAATTTTATTAATTTCGTTTTTATATAATTCTTAAATTTCAGAGAATTTTTTGTATATTTGATGTCATCAGGCAAACTGTTGTATATTGTTTTTTAATTCATTACACGGCCTTAGATGGCAGTTATTTTAATTTTAAAACTCATTTATCTCATTAAATATCAGTCCTATCAAAATGTTTCTAGGAATAAAACTTATCGCAAATTATTTTTAAAGAAACCTTTTTTATGTAATATTTTTCACAAAAATCAATAATAAGCGAGATATTTCGATTTATTTAATTCAAACCCCCTTATAACCCCCCCTTTTGAATAATGTATTTTGAATGCCATATAGCCTAAAATCTAAGATACAACGAACTTAATTTATATTTAAATTTTCATCGAAATCCGTTCAGCCATTATCGCGTGAAAAGATAACAAACATGCAGACAGACAGACAGACAGACATACAAACAAAAATTTCAAAAAAGCGATTTTCGGTTTCAGGGTGGTTAATTATATATGTTAGGACCAATTATTTTTGGAAAATCTAAAATTACCAGAAAAATTTCGGCTACAGATTTATTATTAGTACAGATTGGGTATTATTTTATATACAGAATACAGATACAATATAAACTTGCTATAAGTCTTTTTTTTTAACATAAAGACTAATATTCTGAGAGATGTATAGGCTTAACGGTATTTTAGAAATTAAGAGATGTGCAGAGCTGTATTAATGGAGTGGCGCGGACCGTGGCGAAAATCACGACACACTTGGACTGTTACACATAGAAATCGCACTTTTTGTTACCAGATCCTTTACCCGGATTTCTCGAATAACTCTTCTATACAAGGTACTTAATGTTAAAATATGTTTGTGCGAGATCGTGCGTATTTGCTTGTTTTCCGCACAGAAGCAATACGCGGTAAGTGTGAAATACCACATTCAGTATTCCCAACGTAACACACATAACAATTTCCCTCTTCTTACCGCTTAAGCGCCACATTCATTTTACTGCTTTAGACTTTTAACATATTATTTTTAGAGACGTTTAACATAGTAATAATTATAAATTGGAAACTTACCACTGCAATTTCACCTAAATTGCAATGTTAATTATTGTTTTTAAATATTTGCAAAAATTAAGTAAAACTTATTGCATTCCTGATACAAGTAACATTAAGGAAGCCGTGAAAAAATCAACAAGATTCCAGATACCGATGTTATTACTGCAATATGTTATATAAATAATATTGTTAAAATATTAAAATGAAAAATAAATCATTACATAACCTTACCGTTTGTTTTAAGTTCGCATTTATAGACTGGGGGGAAAAAAGACAGACGTATATCACGGCCTGCTGGAGTATAGTAAACACAGAAAACATTTTATAGCAACAATGTAGAAGAAAGATATTTTGGTTTTCCGAAGTTGCCGTCATTAAACAGAAACCAAAATGGAGATTTCATTGCAACTAATTAGAAATTCGTCTTTCAGGTATGTAATAAACAGGGAAAGGATTTATATGTAAATACATATTTACTTATAAAGCTAATATAATTTATATTTTGCATTATCTTTATGTTTCACAATGTGTAGGGTTGAAAAATCCTACTTTTATTTTCCATATTTTTCCATATTTTAGAGTTTAGTACATATTTTCGTTAATTTCCATATATTTTCCATATTTCATATAAAACAGTCCATATTATATTAGGTTTAACAATAAAACAAAACAAAATTCCATTAACTTTTAAAAATACATTTCAACAATAGAGATTTAAACACATGTTCAGTAATCCCTTTAACATCAGAGTTATTTGAAAATTAGCAGTCCTATCAACAATGGGAAAGTAAGTTACAAAACTGTATTAATTTAATTTAAAATTTTTAACAGACTTCAGTTGTGCAGCTCAACAGTTAAATGCCAGTCAGAGTACACATAGGTTCAGTTTTGTAAATCATACTATAAAGACGGTAAATATGCCAAAAGTACGTCATTCAGTCAATTTAAAATCAAAACTAACAAGTTACATTTCAGAATTTAAAGAAGATGGTTTATCAACTGACAATAAAATATTATTTTGTAATTTGTGTCAGTGTGCAGTATCATCTACACAAAAGTTCCTGGTGCAACAACACATTACAACTAGTAAACATCAGGCCAACAAACAACTAAATTCCAAGCAGAGACAATTGTTTTTAACACAACCAACAACATCGAATGTAAGATCTGAGTTTAACATCGACCTGTGCCGTTCTCTCATCTCTGCTGATATTCCTCTCTACAAACTAAAGAATAAGGTCTTCAGGGAATTCCTTGAAAAATATACTCAACATACAATCCCGGATGAGTCAACACTTAGGAAGACGTATGCTCCATCCATCTACGATGAGACAATACAGAAGATAAGAGATGAAATTAAAGATAGTTCAATTTGGGTTTCCATTGATGAGACTCCCGACAAAGAAGGTAGACTTGTTGGTAATGTAGTTATCGGTTTGTTAAGTGAACAATATTCTGAACGAATTCTTTTACATTGTGATGTTCTAGAAAAGTGCAATAACAAAACTATAGTTAAACTGTTCAACGAAGCTATGGGTATCCTGTGGCCAAAGGGTATTATGTACGATAATGTGTTATTCTTTATTAGCGATGCTGCCCCTTATATGGTCAAAGCTGGACAAGCATTATCTGTTGTATATCCTAAATTGACTCATTTTACTTGTGTGGCGCATGCATTTCATCGTGTGGCAGAAGTGGTCAGAGACAATTTCCCTAAAGTAGATTTGTTGATTTCATCAGTGAAAAAAGTATTTCTCAAAGCTCCCAGTAGAGTTAACGTGTTGAAAGAAATGTACCCTGAAATTCCATTGCCACCAAAGCCAATTTTAACTAGATGGGGTACATGGCTAGAAGCAGTTGAATATTATGCCGAACATATAGACTCTATTAACAATGTTCTCCTTGCATTGGACTCTGAAGATGCAGTCTCAATTGATACTGCGAAAACAGTTACCTGTGACATAAGTGTGAAGAATGACTTAGCTCACATTCAGCATACATTTTCATGCATCATAAAAACGCTCAAAAGTCTCCAAAATAGGCACCTTTCACTATCTGAAAGTTTTGAAATTATAAATAGTACTGTGGAACAACTGAATCGTGGTAGAGGTAAAGTTGCAGATGCAGTAAGAGCTAAGGTGGACACTGTACTTTCAAAAAACCCTGGATATGAAGAACTACAAAAGGTTGTTGCTGTGATGAGTGGTGAATCAACAGTGAAGATTAACTTGGACTTATCCCCAGCAGACATTGTGAAATTGAATTATGTACCAGTTACTTCTTGTGACGTCGAACGCTCTTTTAGTCAGTATAAATCTATCCTCAGAGACAATAGAAGAAGATTCACTTTTCAGCACTTGAAAGAAATGTTTGTAACCTATTGTTATGGTAACAGACAATAAAAATTGTGTTTTGTTGAAACTACATTGGAAGATAAGGTACGTCCATTATATATTTTGTTTAGTTTGATTAAAATGTACCAATATTTAACGTACATAGTCATTTTTTTATAATTTTAAGTCCATATTTAATTCCATATTTTGGTAAAAATCCATATTTAATTCCATATTTTGGTAAAAATAACTACATATATATTTACATATTTCATATATTTTTAGTCCATATAAATCCGTTCCCTGGTAATAAACGATCTTCGCACAAAATAATGTACGATACACGAGCGGTATGTTTGTTTTCATGTTCTCGGAAATTAAAAAAGCTCAACTACGTTTCGCTTTTTCAATCTTTTCCTCGAACATGAAAACGTCAACATACCGCTCTTGTAACGTATATTACTATTATCGATAAATGCATTAACATTGCTGTTCTCAGATCGTTGGTGATTTCATTGCAGTGGTTGTGTTCCAACACATCGGTACGGAGGCTGTTTCTCACTTATACGTGAATCAGGAAAACCCTGAATTGTCTTGTAAAGCGAACTACTACGATGACGTCACTTGGGAGCACTGCGGCTGTAACGTTACCATCAGGCGCACACAGGGCAAAATCATCACACAGTTCAATAAGTGCGCGGTGAGTAGCTAAATTTCTTCTAATTTTACATTTAACCCGCTGTTCGCCACTGCATGGTAAAATACGTTGTGAATCAGGAAGTCAGATCGAAACTTTCTAGATTTATTAATGAGATCTTTTGAGCAAAAGTTCATAGGAATATTATACAGAGTGGTCTAAAAAATGTGTACATTGTTTAATTCCCAATAACATTCAAATTAATTGACGAAAAGGTCTCATTTCCGGTGAAAATGTAGCTTAATGCTCAAAGTATTGAAATCAGTGTAGCTGTTCGAAGTGGTCACCATTAACAATCATACAGAGGCGATTCCGCTGAACTGTTGCACGAACTATCGACTGAGTCCAGTTGGATATCTGCACAGGAAAGTATGATGAATTCTCATAGCTCATCCAATGTGCGTGGTTTTTGTCGATAAACGACATCCTTTAGTGGTCCCCATAGATACACGTCCAGAAGTGTTAAGTCTGGGGAACGTGGTGGATACTCGACAGCACCTCTTCGATCTATCTATCACAGATGACTTTATGGTTTGAATTTAATTATTTCTTGCTTAATCAAGAAAAAAACTATCAACATAACTTTTAGCCTAAATTATCTAATAAAGAAGGACAACAGACTCAACTATACAAAATTCCTAGGACTGTTTATAGACTCCAGTTTAACATGGGATAACCACATCAAATACATATGCACAAAGCTATAAAGAGTTTTATATTTCTTCAAGAAATTAACGACTTGCGTTTCTCAAAATCATTTAAGATGTGCCTACTTTTCTTTCTTCCAGTCGATAATCCGATATGCCTTAATTTTCTGGGGAAATGAAACCAAAATTGGAAGTGTCTTGATTTTGCAAAAGACAACCATTAGAATTTTATGTAAATCAAACTATGTGGAACATTGTCGGCCACTTTTAAAACAATCACAGATTTTAACCATCATAAATTATTTTGTATATATACGATCTAGTACTTTACACTCGACGAAATATCGACAATTACTCATTAGTGGCCAATATACATGTTCATGAAATTAAAAATAGTGAAGTAATTAATATTCCATATCGTAGATTACACAAGAGCAACACGAACTTTTTAATTATGGGGATGAAATTATATAAGCTCCCCAGTCAAAATTATAAATTATCAATCAATAGCTTCGAAACTAGATTTTACAATATTGGTTATTAAATAATCCTTTTTATTCTGCTGGTGAGTTTTCCAACACAAACTTACATGAAATTGTTGTTTAATAAATACATTTAATTGCATTTAGTTACAACTAATACATTAAGGTTTAACTGTTTTCTTTAATTTAAAAGTTTCAAGCTGGGTTGCAAGAAAGCAGACCTATAAATAATGTATTCCCTCATTAGTTAGTGGACCTTTAAAGTTAGTGGATTGTCGGGTTGCAGAAGAGGAATTTAACGGGCCACTAGTTATTAAATTGTTAACCAAGCATCTTAGGATTTCACAAGTGGCGTGAATGAATAAAATGTGAACATCGGCTGCTGGACTGATGTAAGAAAATACTTTTATTGTTGTCAAAATTTGCAATAAATTTAGCCTAATACGAACCAGAAAAAATCAGGAACAGAATTTTTATTGAGAAAGATAAATATGCCTATTCGTTATTAGAAATAGCGCACGAGTGCATTAATTTTATAGAAAATAACAAGACAAACTACAGAGCATATAACCTCGTCGTCAGTCGATGAACTAGAGCAGGCAAGTCAGAAATCAGACACTGAAAGTGCAGTGTATGTGCGCGGAACGCCGGTCTGCGCAGATTGCGTCATTCACGTGTTGCTCTTACCAGTTCTTAGCGGGAGGGATGTACAAGAATCTATTCTGCACTTCTAGTGTTCAATTAAATCGACATTTGGACATTATAAACATACTTAGCAGAAGGAAAAAACACAATTATTGTCAGTGTCTATATTTGACAATAATTGTAACACAAGAAACAATAGACTTACTCAGTTACAATTCACAATGCAGTCGTTTGTAAAGAATCATTTATTTACATGATTTGTACACAGTATTTGAAGAAAATATAAATATTGCAGTAATTTCGAAACAACAAAAAACGTACACAATATTTCATTTTACGTAGTAAGTACTGATTATTTCAAAGTAATACTCTTTCATTGTTCCTCAAGCATTATTGGGACAATTGGTGCACAAATGCTGAGAAAGAAAATATTTTACTCCCAATTACATGCAATAGGACATTGTGAGGCTTTTACACTGGAATCATTTCCTTGCTGTATATTAATATAAATTCACATTGTTATTAATAAATTGGATAAATTAAGCTCGAATTTAAATTTATATATAGTTTATTTGGAAAACGTTGAGAGCACGTATCAGCAAGTTGGGAGCGTTACTGAATTGAGTTAAAAGAGTAGGTACTTCACAAGCTGTGAAGCGAGGACATTTTCTTTATGTCAGGTTTAAAGATTTATTAACGTAAGTATATTAATTTTATTTTTTATTGGGTTATTTTACGACGCTGTATCAACATCTAGGTTATTTAGCGTCTGAATGAAATGAAGGTGATAATGCCGGTGAAATGAGTCCGGGGTCCAACACCGAAAGTTACCCAGCATTTACTCGTATTGGGTTGAGGGAAAACTCCGGAAAAAACCTCAATCAGGTAACTTGCCCCGACCGGGATTCGAACCCGGGCCACCTGGTTTCGCGGCCAGACGCGCTGACCGTTACTCCACAGGTGTGGACAAGTATATTAAGATAATATAGTAACGGGAGATGGAAAATTCGCCATTATGTATTATTTTTCCAGAAAAATTTTCCGCCTTACAAAGAGTTGCTTCCTTCCTTCCCTTACAACCTCAAGACCCTCACATGTATTCTTCACTCAATATTGTCATCACTTATCCGCTTATCAAATAAAAGTTGTAAGTCGTCTAATCATTGATGGCTTTGTTAGTACAGACTCCAAAACATGATCATTGTTATGTTTGTTTTGCCGTGAGAGTACTGATTAAGAAATAAGAGCTGGCGAATATCATATTTTGAAAACTTTACTAATATGATTTAAATTCTCACATCACTATTAGGTCCACATGATATGATGAAAGCCTTTCATTTTAAAATAATTACTGTTGGCTGAGGAAAACATCATAACAGTTATGTTATATGATTCGTGATTTCTCTTCTTCGTTATATCTGTGGACTCCTCACTTTATTTTCCATAACGCATTCACAATCACAGCTCAATGAGCACCCGTACTGATCTGTGTTACTGAAACCAAAGCTGTTCTACTACTGCAGGTAATGTACAGCCCTGTCGCGTTCCCCTCCAAGCCGATTCACTCCCTCCACGTAGGGGAATAGGAACTGCACATTGCACAGAGACAAGTGCACAATGTGCGTGACTGCACAATGTGCAGGGTTTTGGCATGCCTGAACTAGATCCTGTAATAAAGAAGTAACTAATAACTTCACTATTCGAAGAATGAATGAATAAATAAATAAATAAATAAATAAATAAGTAATCAAATTACCGTACATCGATGGCTAAGAGAAGATACCTCGCATCTATAAAATTGGTAATTCAGTTCAACTACATTATTATTATTATTATTATTATTATTATTATTATTATTATTATTATTATTATTATTATTGTGTTCACAAAATTTGACAGTGTACTAATATTTTGTTCTGGAATAGAAGATCTTCGAAAGCAGAAACATATATGTATGTATGTATGTATGTATGTATGTATGTATGTATGTATGTATGTATGTATGTATTTATTTACACTGCAAGTGGGCATGCACCCGGTGGCAGTGGTATACACAATATAAACAATACACAATAAAGAAATGATAAGCAATACACAATAAATTTACAATACACAATACAATTATACAATACACAATAGGCTTACAATTTTATACACAATACAATAAGAATACACAATATAATTTAACACAATAATAATAAAACATAAATAAAATACCTAATTTTACATTACAACCTACATTATTATGTATAGGCCCTACATAAGTTTCAATAGTCTTTCACTTTATTCTCATCTCACTCACTGTAGTGGCACTATGACGCATTTCACTGAAACTTTAGCACACATTTCACTGACACTATAGAACACATTTCACTGACACTATAGAACACATTTCATTGACGCCGTAAATTATCACTGATCGGAACTATTCACTGCACTGTAAAACCATAACTTCACTGACTCACCTCGCTTCACTGATACAACAGTTCAAATAAGACAAATAATTACACCCTTATGCATACTGTACTTATAAATAGAACTACATTTAAATTAAACATTTCTAGTCTAAGACCCTCTTACACGCTATTTTTAAATAATTTACAATTCAAACCAAGGAAGTAACTCGTCAGGCTAAATAAATACATGTCTCCTTAAAAAATTAAATGTTAAATGTCGCCTTAATTTTAATTTGCACTTTATACACAACTTTTTTAAATTATTATTGATTCTCCTTAAGGAAGGACAGCCCTCAAAGACCGCTGCAGGTAGGTCATTCCAATCATTTAAAGTTCTATTTAAAAATGAGAATTTACCTACATCCGTTTTCTGTTTCCTACATTTGATTTTAAAATCATGATCGTTCCTACCATAGTACGTTGGCTTTTCTAACCGAGCCGTTATGTCTACCCATGCTTTCTGACCTAGATGTGCTCTATACAATGATGTTATTCTAGTTTTCCTACGTCTGTTTTCCAAAGTTTCCCATTTAAGTTCTTTTATCGTATCGTTCCCATCTTCTCTTTTACCTTCAACAAATTTAGCTGCCCTATACTGGATTCTTTCTAAGGAATTTATCTGATATATCAGGAATTTATCTGATATATAAGAAATTTATCTGATATATACGAGTAAGTTTGTCTATTTTGAGAAACTACTTTCTAAAACAGTTTTTTTATTTACCTGTAAATGTACAGAGATATCACTTTTAGCCATTGATATGCAATATTATTTTAATATCGTGTATATAGGCCTATTATACAAAATATCGCATGTCTGAATCTCATACAGATAACATTATGATGAGTAAAAATAGATTAACTATTCGCCAATACACAAAATGTACGTAAGATGGCTGTCTAACGGAGGAATAAATATTATTATAGGAGGGAAATCAGATCTCTCAGTTAGTGAATCCTTTAACGGACCGATAACACTGAAGATGTTTCTTGCATCGCATCTTTCGAACTTATTGGTCCGTTAGCAGCTAACCAAGAAATAAATGTGTTCTTGCAACCCAATCTCAAATTATTTCATATTTGCATTGTATTATTTAAATGTTATTGTTTCTGTTATTACTGTTTTATTTTCAAATGTATTATATGTTTTTCAATGTATTCTGACGAAGCCTAAAACTGTATGTCTAACGGCCAAAATAAATTAAATTGAATATCCATCGTGAGGGTAGATTTTCGTTGAGATAACCCCTGATAAGATTATGGTAGTGGAGTGGGGCACTATCTTGTTGAAAGTAAAACCTTTCGTCCCCATACAGCTCTCGGATGGCAGGTAAAATGGAATGCTGTGAAACAAAATTCTATGATCGACTTTTAAGTGGGCTTTGCGCATTGTTACTGCGGAATTGTGTACGTTGCTATTTTCTCGCTACACTACACATTAGAAATTGAAAACAAATCCATAAATTTTCTAGACATCACAATAACAAAAGTAGACAACAAACACACATTCAAAGTATACAGAAAACCCACAATAACAACAACACACATACACAATACATCCAACCATCCCACACAACACAAACAAGCTGCATTCCGAATAATGGTACACAGACTACTCAACATATCAATGAACCAACAGGATTACAACGAAGAACTAAACACAATCAAATACATAGCACAAGAAAACGGATACAACCCTAACATAATAGACAACATAATACGTAAGACAAAACATAAACACAAAAAACAGAAGAATACAACACAGACACAAGAACACAAAAAATACATCACACTAACATACGAAAACAAAAACACACATAAAATTGCAACCTCATTCAAGAAATTAAATTACAACATCGCATACAGAACAAATAACACTGTACAAAAACATCTCAACACACAAACAAACAAATACAACCACACAGACGTATACAAACTGAAATGTAACACCTGCAACAACTTCTACATAGGACAGACAGGCAGATCATTTCAAACACGTTACAAAGAACACATCACAGCCATAACAAAATTACAAAACACCTCCACATATGCAGAACACATCTCAAATGCCAACCACACCTACAGAGACATCAACACAGACATGGAAATACTACACATCCAACCAAAAAGCCAGAAACTCAACACACTAGAACAATATGAAATATACAGACACACGAAAACACACCCCAACGAAATTCTCAACACACAACTCAATTTCAAAACACATACACTCTTTGACTCTACATTACGAACGCACCCACACAGGAAACAAGAGGCGCCAAGACCAACAACGACCAGTTCTGAAGATGACCCAAAACAGGTCGAAACATGTTAACAAGGTAAGTTAAAAATTTAACACAAGAAAGTTGTTATCATACATATTCCGAAGTGATACAGTGTTAATCAATATGTATAAATAAAGTTATTGATGTTTGCGATTTTCTAGCAATTTACAGAAACTAATGGATAAATTAGTGGGAATGGGTAGAGCGCAACTCCGGATCGACAGGCAAGAGCCTTAGCCGACTGAACTACGCTGGTGGCTCGAAGAACACTAGAAGGGTGGCGGATAATTGAGAGGCCGGATTACTAAGTGACGGATTATCGAGAGTCTATTGTAGTTTTTGTGTTTTCAGGAACTGTCAGCTCTGGATTTTGTGGAGAGACAAAAACGTCTAGAGGAAGCGGCTCTTCTCAATGACGTCATTACAGTATCTACACTGCTCTTGTTGGGAGCTGGCAACAGAGAGTTGGGACAGCTTCGCAACCCGCTTCGTCGAGCTGTAGAGGGAGGTCACGTGGAAGTAACCAAACTGCTGTTCAACGCTGGAGCAACTTTAGACAATATAGATATCTTCCACCCTGCCATCGCCACATCCGTTGGCGTGGTAGCAGAACTCTTGGATCGAGGGACCAACGCTAACTCGGTTGACAACAGTCGGAGAACACTCCTGATGTACGCAGCGTGGTGGGGGGACCACCACATGGTGCAGTCTCTCGTCGAGAGAGGTGCAAATATGGATGTGGACGACTATGGGAGAGCTGCGTTGTTCTATGCAGCTTGGCACGGTTCAGAGCAGATAGTACAGTACTTGATTTCTAGGGGCATGAACCCTTCAGCCAAAAGTTGGTTGGGTTTGACGTCCCTCATGATAGCAGCAAGGCTTGGAAATCTACCCTTAACAGACGTCCTCCTTGCAGCTAAAGCGGACCCTCAGGCGATGAATGTCAGAGGATACACAGCGCTGCACATAGCGGCCATGTTTGGAGCTCCTCTCGATGTTGTGAAACTGCTCGTGAAGATGGGAGCAAACCTCACGGCTGTCACCAGTGAAGGCCACACGGCTGTTGACATTGCACAATTTTACAAAAACCAACAAATACTGTCGTATCTATCAAAACTGTAACTAAAAACCAAGGGAAGATAAACTCAGAAGATTTGAATACAATTTTGAAAATGAGACGCTAATAACACTGGTCAGAGGTCTGCATCAGACGTTTTCGCTCCAGTGTCAAGTAGTTCATAGCATAATCCGATAGGTAGCGCACATGCATGATGGGTAAAATTGTCACGAGCGATAAATCCTCGAACGGTATAAGTCGAGCGTTAGACATTCGTTCTTGTTACAGTGATAAACTGTGTAGTAACATCATAGATGTTTATCATTTCAAAACTTTGCAGTGTTTAACTAACCTCTCCATAGTAAAACTACAAAACTTGCTTTAACATGTAATATAAATGTTGTAGGTAATTTCCCCCCCCCCCCCACACAGGAGTGATTTTGTTTTTGCCACATCTGATAGATGTTATTGGATATAAATGTAATTATTATAAACGAAGAACACAATCACGATAATGCAAGAACTGTATCAAGTCTTCTAGTAATAATAATAATAATAATAATAATAATAATAATAATAATAATAATAATAATAATACTAATAATAATAATAATAATAATAATTAGTGTATCAATCTTTGCGTCTGTAACAGTTATGCAGCATGATTATTCGTTTTATTATATTTTCTGTGACGTTATTTCTGTGCTAATATTGTTATTAATCTACTGCTATATCAATAATATTTTGTAAAACGTTTCTACATTGTCGCAGTATATAGGCGGAACACAATGTATGGGCCTATCATTATTATATATGTGGTAAATCAAATCTATACTAATAATAAATCTGTAGCCAAAATTTTTCTGGTAATTTTCGATTTTCTAAAAATAATTGGTGTTAACATGTATAATTAACCATCCTGAAACCGAAAATCGTTTTTTTTTTAATTTTTGTTTGTATGTCTGTCTGTCTGTCTGTATGTATGTTTGTTACCTTTTCACGCGATAATAGCTGAACGGATTTCGATTAAAATTAGAATATAAATTAAGTTCGTTGTAACTTAGATTTTAGGCTATATGGGATTCAAAATACGTTATTTAAAAGGGGGGTTATAAGGGGGCCTGAATTAAATGAATCGAAATATCTGGCTTATATTGATTTTTGTGAAAAATGTTACATGACAAAAGTTTCTTTAAAAATGATTTCTGATAAGTTTTGTTCTTTGAAAAATTTAGATCGGACTGATATTTAATGAGATAAATGAGTTTTAAAATTAAAATAACTGCCATCTAAGGCGATGTATTGAAATAAAAAACAAATGACTTCGTCTATAAGGGGCCTTGGACACAAGAATCGAAAGCTATGAAACATAGCCTACAGACAATGTTTCTGTGTTTGTATGAAGTGATATAGGAAGCTAAATTAACCGATTTGTATAATTAATTATTATTTCATCATTGGAAAGTGTTGTTTCTCTGGACGGACATAATGCTATAATGTTATTACAGTAACGAGTGAATTGAGGACAGGTAAGATTAAAATAGCTTCCTATGCACAGAAAACTTGATAGATTATTCTGTATATTCATTTCCTGCATTTCTTAAAGTAATGTTTATGAACATATTCATTTTAATCTCAGAGAATTAACGAACAACGAGAGTGTATTGATTTAGTATGCAGTAATAGTACGTTAGCTTAGCAATCCATTATTTTATAATTCAAATTTTAACTATGCTCAATTGAATCGTGTTAAAATACATAAAATATATATGCAATAAATGCAATGCAAAAAAATTGGCTAATGAGCCAAGCAGATTATGTTGCGCTGTTGTAAAAGCTGTTCCTCCTGAGATTCAAGAGCTCCCACAACAAATTAAAAACTTTCTAATTCGAGTACATCCGTTATCAACACACTTTTTACATAATATAATATAATATAATATAATATAATATAATATAATATAATATAATATAATATAATAATAAATCTGTAGCCAAAATTTTTCTGTTAATTTTCGCTTTTCCAAAAATAATTGGTAATAACAATTAATAACATGTTAAAGGAATTGTCATTGCACCAAATGAGTGGTCTCTGGATCAAAATGATCGCATTTTAATATTTTAAATACAATTTAAATTAAGTAACATATTAAACGATTTATCCTTCTATCAAACACGAATGTTCCCTGGATCAAATGTCCTATTTTAATTATGTAATTACTTTATATTTATTTCTAACGGGTGCAGCGGAGCGCACGGGTAAGGCTAGTACTGAATAATCATTAATTAGCAATAATAACTGTATATCGAAGTTTTTCATACTATTTTATTTACAACTAAATGTTCCTGTTTTGGTACTTTCCATTGACTGTTCCATTAAACGTTTGTCATAAACGCAGAAAATAAAGCCTTATTTTTACCTTGTGAACAAAACATATGTATATCTTATCTGTCACCTTCCATACAAGATAAGACGTGTCGGTGAGATGACCTTGTACTGTGCTTCTATTTATTACGAGCGTATGACGAACGATCGTATCTCACTCGAGGGTGCGACACTCGACCGAATTCAAGCGAGCGATTTAACTCCAATGCAGCACTCTGACACCGGTCAACAAAATTAAACATATTTTTGTTAAAAGTTAAAGAATGGGTGATTCTTATAGCATTTTTCGTGCTGATTTCAGATTTGTTTTCAAAATTTTTCTATCACCCAGGGTTTTTGAGTAATTATATGAAATGTACTTCAGATTTTTCTAGTATTTATACCTCGTAACATTTTACCTAAAACCATATTTATTTACCTAAAATACGTGTGAAATACATTTTAGGCTATGCTCCGCTTGAGAAAATCTATTTTGAGTGTACGGCAGTACTTTGACAAAATATTTGGTAAATTATTGATTAAATTGAAAACTTACTAGTGTTAAATTTGTAACCACGGTTGGCTTACAGCTGTTTCGGTACATCCTACACACCATCATCAGAGCTTACTAGATCCCCGGCGTCATCTCGACTTCGCTGCCTGTTGTAGGGGTGCGTTTGCGTGTTGAAAAGTGGAGTCGAATAGTGTGTGTGTGTTCTGAAATTGATCTGTGTGTTGAGGATTTGATTAGGATGTGTTTTGGTGTGTCTGTATATTCCATATTGTTCTAGTGTGTTGGGGCTTTGGTTTTTGGGTTGTATGTGTAGGATTTCCATGTCTGTATTTATGTTATCCTACACATACAACCCAAAAACCAAAACCCCAACACACTAGAACAATATGGAATATACAGACACACCAAAACACACCCTAATCAAATCCGCAACACACAGATCAATTTCAGAAAACACACACTATTCGACTCCACTTTTCAACATATATATACACATAGGTAGACCAGCGAATAGGGATTATAAAGAATGGCCACTTCGCTTCGGTACCTTTGATGTAGCCGGACTGATTTCAATGACCTTCAAACCAACTAGAGCATGAGATTCTGCTTTCTCCCTAGAGTTGGCGCTGACATCACACCAGCTAGCAGTCGACACAGCGGAAATATAACACATATAATTAATACATTATGTACTCAAATAAAATAAATTGGATCCATAAAATAATAAATCCTTCATTAACTGTAATGTCTAGACTCTAGAGCTCCTTTATAATGAGAATTGAGACATTGACCCCAACAATAATTAAAATATGTAATGATTTGATAGCATTGAAAATGGAAAAACAAAGCTCTTATAAGAAGTAAAACCATATACCTATATTATATTATATACAAATATTAAACGAATTCGATACTTAATTTTATAATGTATTATATTATTTTATAATACAATTTATGATATCTGAAATATAAAATATTATTATTACAACTAGTTTGTCACTGAGAAATAAGGAAAAGCGGTTAACTTGAATTTATTTGAAGCAAAGCGTCACTGGATTATGCAATAAGGTAGGCGATGTTTGAATCCTGTGTCTCAACTCTATTCTCAATTATTATCTTAGCCTATGCTCGATTACACTAACCTCTAGCGCTTTAAAGTAGAACTAAACGCTGGCTCACAGAGAAACAAAACACAGGCAAATTCGCTCAGTGTCCATTCTTTATAATCCCTATTCGCTGGGTAGACCTTCTTACATTATATGCACACATACATTTTAAAATTTGTTTTACATGTCTTTTAACTTATTTAATTCCCTCATTCGTTTTTCCTCTTACTTTCCAGATGTTCCTAAAGATTTTATTATCTGTTCATTTGTAATTCTTGATAGCGTATTGTGTACCTGCTGCCGCGAGAATAAATGTTGATACAGCCGAGCGCAACTAGAATACCATGACCACAATGGAAGAAAAGGTGGGTGGGGTAGAAAGGGATACGAAGGCAATCGCTCTGAGGAGCTACAGTTCTGCAGGTCTGGTTTAGTTCTTGATTTACTGTAATTTTACAATTGCTTTCTCGGCTATGATAGCCAGGTTTTTGCCTCGAAGGCAAACTCCGACGATGTTCGTCGAGCGCAGCGTTCTTCGTTGACGATCTTCGCTGTAAATCAACGGGAAGGAATCCCAGCGAAGAACGTCAGCGATGATCGTTCGGCGAAGATCGCCGTACACAAACCGTAGCTTTATGGGTCTATTTCAGTGTAGTTTTATGTTATGAAGAATGGTTTCCGTAGCAACAAGTTTCTGTGTGGAAATTCTAACTTTCAAGGCCTAACAAAGATAGTTGTAAATACAGCAAAAAACACGATCGTGCAAAAAAAAAATCAAGCTTATCAGGCGGTATCTGCTGAAATCTTGGAACGTGTGAGGAATAATTAGGTCACTCGTGTGAGCCTCTAGGTGTGTACGGGTAAGCATATCGAACAAATCATCTGAAGCGCTGTTTAGTCTGTGGTTCGTGACTTACGCCACACTTTATTATACAGAATACATTTCTACACATTGTAAAATACCTAATAGCTTTATGAACTCGGTTATAGTGAACATTCGGCTACAGAATCTTGCTATGGTGACTAGTACAGGGACATCATTTTATTTTTACTAACATTTTTAATATTAACCTGGCTATACCTTTAGAGAACCGGAAACACAGTTTGCTATCCCCTTCCACGACTGTAGTTCGATGATACTGGCGTAAAACACAAACAAATCACTTTACTAGGTATAGGAGGGAAGAAAAGTAGTTCATCCATTTACGTAAACTAGGAAATATCGCGATTTGTGTTCGATAATTTTCATTAGGTTTTTGTTTAATCAAAATACAGTACACTATTAACAATAAGTGTTTTTACTCACGAACTGAGTTATCCATGAAAGCGTATTCATTATGCAGTGTATATTATACTGTCTACAGCACATTAGCGTACAATATAGAGAAAAAAATAAATTCAAAAATAATCATAATATCAATATTTAAACGCATTTTTGAAAATGGCGGCCGTTCATTTCGATACAGGCTTCAGTTCTTTTGTGCATATTATCGGACTATAGACTATTGCATCTAATTCCAATTGCCAGTTTCGTCCTTCGTACTAGTAACTCATGTTGAAATAATTCCGTACCTACTCTATAAAAGAGTACCTTACGTACTGTGAATTCAATCTTCACTTCTGCCCGAACCGCACAGATAAAAATACTCAGACATGCTATCTATTGTCCGTCCAAGTGGTTATGCCGCAGGATCGTAGAAAGGGGGGAAATCACGTGACAGTTAATTACTTAACGAGGCCCTTATTTAAGTTATTTTAAACAGTTGTATAATATTACGTAAACGTCCAATTCCTAACAGAAATTAATGTTTTCAGAAAAGAGCTAAAACAGCCCAGCTTTTACAGAGGGGCGAACATTAGCAGGTGGGGGAAATCGAGATGCGAAGTAGGCAAACGGACAGTACCTGTGCGAAAATATGATTCAATATTGAAACCTCTTTCGTCACTGGAAAACGCGAACATATTTCTGAGACGTACTATACTCACTAACTCAGTACTGCTTACTATACATGCGGCCTTGGTTCTGTGTGGACAGTTTGAACTTCATTAGTAGAAGGGGTGGGAGTGAAGTACATTCAAAAACTCAGGTACAATAAAAATTGAAGTAAAAATAAAATGATGTCCCTGTACTTTCGAGCGAGAGCTCCTTTATGCCCGGTGCGCGCGCGGAGCTCTTTTACCTGTAAACATTGCTGAAGGATGTACAGATCTTAGAACACAGAGCATCATGACGGAACGGAAGCGCTTAAAGCTTTCAAGGAAGAGTGGAAGATACAATATTTATGCTTCGAACATGGTGATGAAGTGCAGTGTTTGTTGTGTAAAAAATATCATTTGCAAAAAAGCAACATAAAACGGCATTATAAGACGCAACATGAAAAAAATATAGGCATTATTCAGGAGAAGAGAGAGATAAATTGATTTCGGAATTGATATCGAAGGTAAATTAATTTACATTTGGATCAGTAGATTGTATCTAGATTCCTTTTTTTATTTCTTTATTTTAAATGTATTGTTGATGTTTTATTTGTTGCTTGTTTCTGGATATTTACTTTTTATTAGACTACGTGTTTCTTTAATTTAGAAATAATATTTTATCTTTGATTGCACTTTAACTTATACTATTACTAAGCTCAAAAATCTAATTCGCTTTTATTCCAATAACTATTTTCAGGATTTTGAGCAAATGTGAACTAAACATTTTGAAAACTTTGATGCAAGGAGCTTTTTTAGTAACGTCAATATAAAATATACTTAAAAATATAATTTCAAAACTATTAGGCCTAATTACACCAAATTTTGTACAGATGATATTATTATAGATCTGTTTATATAGTTTAAATTTCACAAATTTTGGCCGAAAATTGTGGAAGTTTTAAAAATAATACATATCCTCTTAAATGATTGACCCCAAAAATTACGATGGCTCTCAATATCTTAATTTAATCAATTTGTTTTTTCGTGTTACGCGCATCTCACAAATCGCTCTAAGAAAATTCATTACATAATCACGACTGTAGAGTAAGGACTACATTTTCACAATCACACAATCAATATACTCTATTTCAATCAATATTGTCATTATTATTTTTTCAACAAATACTCAAAAGTACTTAAAGGTCACACACGTCGAGCAGGTAGATCCTAGACCGATGAAGTGAAGTATTTACATAATAAATAATTGCTTTTAACAAGAAAATGGTTTACATACAATTAACTTTTCCTATTTCTCTTTTTGTTCCTAAAAACCCTTCCCTTTGTGTATAACTTATTAAATAACTTAGTAATTAGCCCTATTGCATAGCCAGAAATTTAGTAACGCAAGTTATTGTAATAATTGCTGCCTTTATTCGCTGCATGTGCTGTACACCCCTGATGTCTACGTTACGACGCTATGTAGTGGATGCGCTATGCGCTCGTGATCAAGGTCGAGCTCTTCTACCATGATTGGGAGCTAATATCGTCTCATCCCTGGGCTACAGTGAAACTAAATCATTGTCCCGACCCGGATACATTAAAAAGTACATCAATATTTCCGTTTATAGTGAACCTTAAAAATTGAAATTACAAGAGTTGTATCCTGACAAATTCTTATTTGAAGTCAGGCCTTCTTGTATAGAATTGAAAGAAAACAACATTCTAAGTTTCTTACTCCTTTAGTCAAAGGACAAAGGTAGGATTAGTCATTCCTAGACAATGAGCTGTACTGTAAATCCAGCTTTCCTGGTCAGCTTTCTTCATACCCTAAGGGTGAAACCTAACCATTTTCCCTCCATTACTACATATGCTAGTGGATTATGGTGATTTTCTAGTTTGCAGGATGAATTTTCTTTTGCCAACTTCGTTTCGAATTTCGATACTGACAAATACTACAAATGGTAGTGACTTTGTAACTGGTATGTTGGCAGCTGAGACAAATATTGACAATATTATTGTCGGTACTGGAGTTCCATGAAATTGAAATTGTACTAGATTTCTGAGCCGGTTACTGGAAGCCAGTGAAATTTGAACATACTAATAATTAATTAATATCAGTAATAATATTAATACATAATAGTTATTTTATGTGTTGTGTTGTGGTTATAATTCAAGACTATAGTCAGGTAAGTTTTCGGAGTTAGTATTAATAACAACATGTGGTCAAACAAAATACATTTTTAGGTTAGGTCTCTTGAGTCAATTGTTTAGTCAAACCAATGAATTTCGTATTTCCAGACAAAATACTTGATATGTTGATCCCTATCTCGTATAGTTTTGCCTACGAAAATATGTTACAAATTATTGAGTTATTTGGAATAACCTTCCAACATAAAGTAGGTAAGTAAATAAGTCATTTGGTACGAAGGATCGTGTGATATCTGGTAACAGTTAGCAACACTGACAAGACGACAATATTTGCTGTTTAGGAACTGTTCTATGTGACCCTCACTATAACGCGTGACGACCTTGCCCACTCCACCATCGACGGGTTGCCATTATGTTCTCAGGCACACTACTCCACTGTTATTTCTAATCCTCCTCCGCCATCAAAGGGTTGCCTTTTGTTCTCAGAAACATTTCCATTATGACGGATAGCATCGAAACAACGGAAAATGAAATTGCCTTCTTTTATTAAAAAGCGGCGTACATTATCTCCAGAGCATAAATGAAGGTAAGATTCCGATGGCTTTCAAACTCCATCAACCCCCTCCCAGTTTCCATTAAGTGACCTGGGAAATTCCAAGGCTGAGTACGCAGTCAGTCCATGACAACGTTTGTCATTTCTACCTGATCAGTCTGTTTCTAGTGTTCGAACAGTGAATGTACTGTATGAAGTTGAAGCGTAAAGTGTTTTCTTTGGAAGATAAGGCGAATATTATAAGTGACATTGAACGCGGTCTTTCGCAAGCGGACGTGGGTCGACAGCATAGTTTAAGTAAATCAACTGTGAGTAACAGTTTACAGTGTAATCCATTCAACAAAAATGAAATATTTTATTTACTGTACAATATTTTATTTTCTTGTTCACAATTTCATTAATTTCTGTCATTTAAGGTTAGGAGAGAGACACTTCGGATTCAGTGAACCTCGGATATGGTGAACGAAATATGCAAGTCCACAGAGGTTCACTATATCCGGAGTCGACTGTATTATGAAATGTTTCATCGTCACTATGTTACAAAGAGAAGGTTACTTAGAGGCAAGTATTAATGTCCACGCTAAGAGTGTCACGGCGTCCATTTACCGTTAATGGAAACCATAGATCTCGATGTGATTACGTGCTTCTCCGTTCTTCATTAGCTCAGTATTCGTTGTATAGCGACTGTGAGTACAAGTGACTGAAAGAGGTATTATCAGTAAATATAGAAATTACAAGTTTCATTTAACTTAAAAGTAACGGAACGTTACCAAGGAGAGGTGAGTAAGATTCGTAAATCTACGTACCGATAATAGGTGGAGAGAGAACAATTTCCTTGGGAGGGAGCAAAGCAAAATCCATTTTGAATCTTTCGTACACTACTTTTAACACTTGAATATAAATAATTGATTAAATGGCGATCTTACTCGTGTGAACACAATAAAATACATAGCACAAGAACATGGTTACAACCCAAACATAATAGACAACATCATAAGGAAGACAAAACAAAAACTCAACAAACACAAAAACACACAAAACACAACACAAACACAAGAACACAAGAAATACATCACACTAACATACCAAAACAAAAACACACACAAGATCGCATCCTCATTCAGAAAACAGAAATAAAATATAGCATACAGAACAGAAAACACACTACAAAGACATCTCAACACACAAACAACACAAACAAATAAATACAACCACACAGCTGTATACAAACTCACATGCAATAGTTGCGACAGTTTCTACATTGGACATACAGGCAGATCATTCCAAACACGCTACAAAGAACACATTAAAGCAATAACCAGAGGACACAATACATCTACATATGCCGAACACATAACTAATGCTAACCACACATACAATATCATAAATACAGACGTGGAAATCCTACACATACAACCCAAAACCAAAAACTCAACACACTAGAACAATATACAGACACACTAAAACACACCCTGATCAAAATTCTCAACACACTGATCAATTTCAGAACACACACAATATTTGACACAACTCTTCATCACACGAACGCACCCACACAACAGGCAGCGAAGTTGAGATAGCGCCGAGATCTAAGTAGTCTCTGAGGATGGGTGAAGAAGCACTGAAACAGCTGTAAGCCGCAAATGCTTACATAAGTAACACGAGTAAGATCGCCATTTAATCAATTACTTAAAAGCAAAATCATAGAATCACCATATAATGGAATTATGGGGGACATCATTTACCTCCTCTCCTTGTTGCTTGACCGTGTTACAGGTATATCAGAATATGGTCATTTAATAAAAGTATTTCCAGGAGGCATGTTTCTTACAGTGTTACATTCATATCCGCGATGTTTCGAACCGAATTGTATTGGGCTTGAACTGTAGGTCTACTACAAATTATAATAGGGCATAACTTAAAACAATCTCCCTCTTTCTCTCTCTCATACAGAAATTCATGCGTACATCAACAGCGCTACAAGAAACTTTTTTTCATACGAAGTTTACCTTCCTGAAGATAACATATGAAATGTAAACTCTAATTATATTTTATTATAATCTCGTCTTTATGTTTATACATAATTCCGGAATCACTTTTATTTTTTTCTGCATTGTTCTGCAGTATGTTATTCATACATCTCTAAGTGACGGCCTGAACTCCTCAGACGTCTAACTATAGATGAACAAAACACTGCCGCTCTCGCTCGCTGTGTTCGTTGCTTTTGTCTTTCGAGTCTCGTCTCGTAACTCTCGTGCGCTTCGAGTCTCGCTCATGATCAGGCTTCGAGACTTCGGACCCAATAGAGCAGTTCAGTGGGAAATCCGCATAACGGCGTACTGAGTATAGTGGTAAAGCGTACAGTGGGTGGGGGTACTGTAGAATGAATGCCAACAAATATGCAAAGGAAAACGCTCTGGATTTGAAGGTTCTGACGAAAAATTTGGTTTTCATACAAACTGTGTCTGAAACTATTATACGGTTAGAAAAGTCAGAGCAAGAGATGCCGGAAGCCCTCAAATTAATTTAGAAAATGATGCAGAGAATTAATGAGACATCAAGTACATCAGTTACTGAACGTGTAAAACAGAAGTGGAAATCAATTTTATGTAAAAATAACGGATATGGAACATTATGTAACATTGTGTAACATAAACAGCAAATTAATGGACATAGAGTCACCCGAGAATACAGGACTGTCTCTTAGAGACTGCAATGATGTTAGGTTTTTTCGTTTTGCTCCTATCACGTCATGCGGCGTAGAGCGCAGCTTTCTACAGTACAAACTTTGGCAGATAACCTAAAAAGATTTACGTTTGAGACACTGAAAATGTATCTTGCAGTACATTGCAATTCGGTACTGTAACTGCACTTCCTGAAGACGACCTATAGGATAAATGAAGAAATTAAAATTGCTACATGTTTATTTCCACCACTAATACTGCGTATAATTAAACACAAATGCTTATAAAAGACAGGAGAATAAATGCTTTTCACATACTTTTGCCATTGTCATTGTGTAATGTATATTTACTTTCAGAATGTACATATGTGTGTTTCCCCATACTACCGTACTCTATTCTAAATAGCAACGTTGTTACCTCAACACATCTCTACCTTTCGCTACCTGTAGCGAGTCAACAACCTATAGTACATGCACAGTAAACTTATTGTATCGGGTCCCAAGTCTCGAAGCCTGTATATAACGTTGCCAAAGTAGATAAAAGTTCAGTCAGTTATAAACTACTGTGACGATTCAAAGCTGCTTGACGTTCGAGAGTTGATCATTCCCGAAGTTCCGAAGTCTTGAAATACTCACAAGCAGCTTTTACGTCAATGACACGACGTATACAACATTGTCGTGCGGGTTTCCGACTTCGCAGGCGTTGTTAGTCTTGCTTTCTCGAGCGTTGTTCAACTCTACTTCTAATTCATGAGTACAGGCTATTACAAAAAAAAAAAAACATTACAGTGCTTCCATTCCTCAAATGAGATATAGAAATTCTTATAGGGGAGAAGTGGATACAGTGAGATAGGGAGAACAGTGAGACATTTTTCCAAATATTCCAGATGTTTCAATGGTTTCGAAGTCAGACATCAAAATGATTCTAAATAAGCCTACGGAACATGTCAAGATAAAGAGACAGCAAGCTTTCTTTTCTTTTGAAATAAATGTAAACCATTTCAATGCCCGTTAATAGATACTGTGGTGTCTCACTGTACCCTCCTGAATGGGAACAGTGAGACATTTTCATTTTTTTGACAAACACGCATTGTATATTATGTCCTTTATCTATTAACATTTCTGTTTATGTATTATTGTACTCCATATTTTAATGTATATTTCTGTTGCACTTGATTTTAAAAATACTTGAAATTTCACTTGCATACATATGTCTCAACATTTTGTGTCGCAGTGTACCCACTACTCCCCTACATTCAGGAATTTAAAATAAATATTATAATCCAGACACATGATCTGAAGACATTAATTCATCTATTTAAGCACAGAAACTTATCAATATTTTCTAACGTTAATAGAAAAAAGAGTTCTGACAATCTTGGGGGAACAGTGTCCCCCCATACTCCCCAATAACTCCGCATATGGTACCGATATAATGTCTCAGGGCTACACAGAATTATTAGGGGAGAACGAGGTAACTTTGACAGGTTGACCAGTTTCGCCCGTGGACTTATTTGAGAGGAAGAACGTGGCTAATGGAAATGTACATCGTTAGTGTGATCCATTATCATAATAATTTGTGTGTAGCAGGTAATTAATATGTACATTTTAGTAGACTTTATATCATTTATGGAAATGGTTCCCAGTGGCGTACTCTGAATTATGTGAAGATTGAATCATTATTAAATTTTTTTATACAGTTTGCATTATCGGTATTTTAAATTTTGTGTATTATTATTATTATTATTATTATTATTATTATTACCAACTGAGTTTTCACAGGGAGATGTGAAACTAGTTCCTGCAAAGAAACATTTGTCAATGTGAAATTTTCACTAATCTCGCGAAAATCACTATGCGACTTTTTGCTAAAAAAAATTGTAAAATTGAGCTTTGTGGTCGCTTAGACATATCAAAGTATCCGGAACGATAATGTGAAGTTTATATTAAAAATATGAACTGTCAAATGCACAAAACGTTAAACGAACGTTTCACAACAAAAAGAACTCAGACTAATGAACGGATTAATACCGCTCTTAAAATGAGTTTAAAATCGACAATGCATAATATTTAACATCTATACTGCGGAACTGTCAAAACAACCATTTTAATATTTGTTTCGCAACAAATTAAATTTCATACTGTGTAAATTTCATTTTATTACAAGGTATGTACTAGGCGGTAGGTCTCTCCTATAATAAAGATAGCATTGTATGATAGCATTGATAGATTTGCGTGAATGGGGCCCTTAAGATAGGCCAGTATAGACATGAATAAATATATAATAGGAGTTACTGAGTTTTCCGTAACACATGCTAGAGGCGCTAATGTAGAAATTGATCTTTCTGCCACCTATTGGGAGTAGGCGAACTTATTACATCTAGCAGCGCACCAAGTACAAAAAATGAAAACTAATTACTCCATGCATTTAGCAGCGCACCTGGTGACGAAAGTGTTAAACTGTGCAGAAAGTATTCCCTCCCGCCCTCATCGATATTCAAAACTAACCCAATTTAAAATAAAACATTTACATTTTTATTCCTCACAGCAACTTCTACTGAAAATTCTTACCTGAGCCAACAGGAAGATAAAAGAGACGATCTGTTTTACACTACCCAATTAAAATATAACCAGACAGAGACAAAAAATAAAGCAAAAGGTTAGATAATTGGGATTGTATTCTTTGGGTATTTATTGTACAGCGCAATGGAAAAGTCTGCAAGAACTACTTAGATAGTTCAATTTATTATATTACTATTACTTTACAATACATTCAACAACACTATTTTTACAACGTCCATAAACATCACTGTTTAACATACACTGCTTATATACACACGTAGTATCACTTTATGTTCACTTATTAGCAAGTTTCTGGTTGCCATCTTGTCTTCTCGAGCAACGTCTCGAACGGATAAATAGAGAACTCTGGGTAATGTACTCAACACGTAGTTCTAATGTTCATCACCTACGACGTCGGGCGCTGATCATCTTATTTGAGTCCACACCTGTGGAGTAACGGTCAGCGCGTTTGGCCGCGAAACCAGGTGGCCCGGCTTCGATTCCCGGTCGGGGCAAGTTACCTGGTTGAGGTTTTTCCGGGGTTTTCCCTAAACCCAATATGAGCAAATGCTGGGTAACTTTCGGTGTTGGACCCCGGACTCATTTCACCGGCATTATCACCATCTCATTCAGACGCTAAATAACCTTAGATGTTGATAAAGCGTCGTAAAATAACCTATTAAAATAAAAAAAATAATAAAAATCTTATTTGAGCCCCCTGACGCCAGATGGTGCTGACCGCAGTTTCGCATCCTATTATATATTTATCCATGGTATAAGCCTCACTGAGAAAGACTACCTCCAACATCATCTTTCGGCGCACGAATGAGTGACTTACAGGTGAACAACGACGGAGTCCACTTGGTATGATATGCTCATATGCATGTACCTTCCTTAGATTGAATAAAATTAACTCGAAAAATTGGCACTTAGCATCTTTGGAAAGGCATCTCCAATTAATATATATTCAGTGCTCACAAAATAATATGTATTTATATTTCAACAGCTAAGAGAAGAGATATAAAAATGCCATTGAGGTTGTTCTTGTATTTATGCTGTTCGACAATTCTACAGTGTCTCAAATGTGATGGAATATCCATGTTGAACCGTGTTCAGATCACTGTATCTCTGAAAATATACTTCCATTCTGGTTGTGTGTACATTCTGCAGCGGGATTCTCAAGATATTGAAGGTAATGTTAATATTTCAATGCTAACAATGTAACTGTTGCCTAGAAGCGTAAAAATTAACTTCCCAGTTATTCATTTGTTTGACCTATCAACTTATTCGTTTCAGTAATTCATTCAGTAAATAGGAAACACTATTTTCATTGCTATTATATCCGAAGTTCGCATGTTCCAAACCTGTCAGATGTAATGGATTCTTAAGGTAACAAGGAAATGTAAATCCACTATGAAATACTTATTTTTCTTTGTATCTCATCAACTTTTACGACTATTCATTTGAAATGTTTAAAATAGATTAAGGAAAGTCTGATGAACATCTATTATATATAATTTGAACTGGTAATGGAAATTACGGGAAAACGGTTGAACGGATTTTAATAAATGATCCCTCATTTTGAAGCTTGGAACTCAACGTTTTTTAGAAAAATACTAGTTTTCAGTGAAATGTCAATTTATCAACATAATTTTCCAAAATCCATTTGTCGTCAGTTTTGAGAACTAGCTAAACTAGCATTTCAGAATAAAACAAAACACACACTACAGTAAACAATATTATACGAAGGCCATGATCTGCAAGAATGCTGACATATTTAGAGCTCAAATTGAATTGGTTATTAAAAACTTAATTTACTGAAAATAATTTACAGGTTCGATTCTGTGGTGTGTAATTTTCTGGGTACAGCTGTGTATTCGATATTAAAAAATACAAAACGTGAGGTAGTTTGATGACATTATTACCATTAGAAATGAAATATTATTGCAGTTAATGCCATGATGTGACTATTTTTAATTAATTATACATATTAATGCTATATTGATGATATGAAAGTGAAACGTTTTGGGGTTATATAAGTAGATGTAGAGAATAACTTAAATTAGATTTTGATTTCTATATTTTACTGAGTGGCGGCTATATAGTATATATAGTATATGTTACTGAAAGCTATAAAACTTACGTAAGACAATAATATTATTAAAAATCAAATATTTTTATAGTTATTAATCAAGTGGGTTGAGTCTTTTTCATAATTTAATGGCGGTGTGGTGTAGATATTTATATGCGTGGTTCTCTTCAGTATTGGCTCGAGAGAGAGTATCTTTCATTATTATGGAAGCAAATAACTTTCAGAATGTCTGGTATTCTTCATTGAAAATAAATATGAAAAATGTTTATTTGAACGTCTAATGAACTTAGTTTGCAGCAGTTGCTGCACAAGCCACTAGTTCCCTATAAATTTCAATATTCTAGTGAACATATAAAAATGTCAATAAAATATTTTCAAAAAAATCTTGTGAAAAAAAAATTGAGAACACTAATATATAAGTGCCAAATTTTCTCACAAACTAGTGGAAGGATTTAAATGATTCTTTTTGCAAAGCCTACAGACATTTAATTATGATAATTATAAACATTTTTCTGGGTTAGTTCAAATTATATATAGATATTTCAAAAATATATGTAATTAATGTAATTCTTCACATTTTTTAAATCATCTCATTATAATGTAATAAAAGTGGAAAATTTTATTTCCGAAAGCTTACGCACTGAATAACCGCTAAGCGCGCTGTTACTTGACCATGTCACTTTTCAAGTGGCGCCGTGCTAAGCGAAATCTGCTTTTAATCGTAGATCTGTTATTACGCAACCATTTAAGTGAAACTGTAAATGTAATCACACTGACTTTTGTAAATTGATATCTTATCAGCCACTACGTGATTTTCATGAAATTGTTGTACATTTTATAAAAATTAAACATTCAAATTTCTAAGTGCCTAGTTGCTACATTTTTTTTAATTAATGCAAAAATCTTATCATGAAAAACATTACCTCAAAATTACCTATTTTCAACACAAACTATCAAAGATTCGGATTAAAAATGATAAAGATTCAGATTAATATGCCATGTGAACAAAACAAACTAAAATTTTTACATACCGGTACTAATTTTGTCACTTCCGAATAAATATTTGTATCATATTAACAAAAAAAATTGTCCGTATTTCAATAAAATGCTTAGCGAACACATACGAAGTTTCAGAACTCTAACTTTAAGCATTTCTGAGACACCGAAATATAAATATGTTTCTAAAAATTTTAAATATAATTTATGCTCGATCATGCCGAAATGTAGCAATCCACCAATCAGAAAATACCATTGTAGCAATATGTAAGCGCAAGTAATTGATTGGGTTATTTTACGACGCTGTATCAACATCTAGGTTATTTAGCGTCTGAATGATATGAAGGTGATAATGCCGGTGAAATGAGTCTGGGGTCCAGCACCGAAAGTTACCCAGCATTTGCTCGTATTGGGTTGAGGGAAAACCCCGGAAAAAACCTCAACCAGGTAACTTGACCCGATCGGGATTCGTACCCGGGCCACCTGGTTTCGCAGCCAGGTGTGGATGCAAGTATCGATTATTCTCGGATATGCAATCGAAAGACAACTAGCGCGAGATTAGACAAAGTAAAGTCTAATTCAATTTCAAGGTTATATCAAGATTAATTTCTTTTTACTCTCTAGATTATATCAAGGCCAATGACATTTATTTCTCGGAAAAAATCAATACTTTCGCGTCTGCGCACATCTCGCAATTTACGAGGTATTGCACAAGGTCCGTTTCGCTCCTCGATCAGATAAGAATAACATGAATACTTATGAATAATTTAAAGTTAGAAATAAGGTCGAGCATAAAAAGTCGTATGAAACTTGACTATAATGGTAATTAAGACGCTCGTATGAAAATTATGAAACTCGCTTGCGCTCGTTTCATAAACATACTCGCGTCTTAATTAGTACCATTATAGGCTCGTTGCATAATGTACTATTATAATTTCTACTGAAATGTACCCGAGATCTATTAAACAGCTCTACGGCCCAAAAATACTCGTAACAGTATAAATACAGATATTTTTATTTCACAAAAAAATATTTAATATTTTAAAACTAGAATGTGAAAATATAATTTTTGGTCATCTACTGTAAAATATCCAATTTCCTTAATAAATAATATTTTGTTTTTTATCCTAGGATCTCTTTACAATGTTCTGAACACAGAAATAAAACTTTTCTCAAACTATCACGTGACAGTAGCGAGACTTCCACTTCAACATGACTTCACTCTAGTACAGTGTCATAGAAACAGACCGATCCTAGTCATATCAGGCTCTACTCACGGATTAAATGCCTATTTAAGAGAGGTGAGTGTGCTTAAATTTCACAAATCACTGCATTATAAGAATCCGGATACGTACCAGAAAATAAAAACAAACGACATATTCCTACAAGCAAACATACACAAAACATTCAAATACACCCTGTAGAAATGCGTTATGTACTTCCTCAAAGCCCCAAAATAAATAAATAAACATACATATATATACAGGGTGTAAACGACATAAACTGCCAAAATTATTTAGGCAGTTCATATCGGTGAAATTAACAAATATCTAGATAACGCAAATCAAGATTTCAGGTATAACTCCCTGTAAAGTTGATTTGAATAGAGCGTTGGTACGTTAAACCAAAGGTCCCGGGTTCGATACCCGGCTCCGGAACAATTTTTCCCTCGAAATTATTCAAATCAACTTTACAGGGAGTTATACCTGAAATCTTGATTTGCATAATACACGTCACTGTTCGTTAACAGAAAACCACAATTTAAGTCACACGGAGTAAGTGTGCACTCGAAGTTGGTTGCTTGACAGTTGTCAGCCCACTTTGAGGTCTGTGGATATAGAGGGGTAAAATTGGATCGGTGTCGGTTAGAGTTCCCGGGTAGCTCAGTGGTAGAGCGTTGGTACGTTAAACCAAAGGTCCCGGGCTCGATACCCGGCTCCGGAACAATTTTTCCCTCGAAATTATTCAAATATCTAGATAATTTAGTTATTTCTTATAATTTTGATTTAATTTGCAAAATATCATGTTTTTAAGTTTGATAGTAGTTTATTATTTGTTCACATTTCTACTGAACTTGAATATTATTATCAGGGAAAGGATTTATATGTAAATACATATTTACTTATAAAGCTAATATAATTTATATTTTGCATTATCTTCATGTTTCACAATGTGTAGGGTTGAAAAATCCTACTTTTATTTTCCATATTTTTCCATATTTTAGAGTTTAGTACATATTTTCGTTAATTTCCATATATTTTCCATATTTCATATAAAACAGTCCATATTATATTAGGTTTAACAATAAAACAAAACAAAATTCCATTAACTTTTAAAAATACATTTCAACAATAGAGATTTAAACACATGTTCAGTAATCCCTTTAACATCAGAGTTATTTGAAAATTAGCAGTCCTATCAACAATGGGAAAGTAAGTTACAAAACTGTATTAATTTAATTTAAAATTTTTAACAGACTTCAGTTGTGCAGCTCAACAGTTAAATGCCAGTCAGAGTACACATAGGTTCAGTTTTGTAAATCATACTATAAAGACGGTAAATATGCCAAAAGTACGTCATTCAGTCAATTTAAAATCAAAACTAACAAGTTACATTTCAGAATTTAAAGAAGATGGTTTATCAACTGACAATAAAATATTATTTTGTAATTTGTGTCAGTGTGCAGTATCATCTACACAAAAGTTCCTGGTGCAACAACACATTACAACTAGTAAACATCAGGCCAACAAACAACTAAATTCCAAGCAGAGACAATTGTTTTTAACACAACCAACAACATCGAATGTAAGATCTGAGTTTAACATCGACCTGTGCCGTTCTCTCATCTCTGCTGATATTCCTCTCTACAAACTAAAGAATAAGGTCTTCAGGGAATTCCTTGAAAAATATACTCAACATACAATCCCGGATGAGTCAACACTTAGGAAGACGTATGCTCCATCCATCTACGATGAGACAATACAGAAGATAAGAGATGAAATTAAAGATAGTTCAATTTGGGTTTCCATTGATGAGACTCCCGACAAAGAAGGTAGACTTGTTGGTAATGTAGTTATCGGTTTGTTAAGTGAACAATATTCTGAACGAATTCTTTTACATTGTGATGTTCTAGAAAAGTGCAATAACAAAACTATAGTTAAACTGTTCAACGAAGCTATGGGTATCCTGTGGCCAAAGGGTATTATGTACGATAATGTGTTATTCTTTATTAGCGATGCTGCCCCTTATATGGTCAAAGCTGGACAAGCATTATCTGTTGTATATCCTAAATTGACTCATTTTACTTGTGTGGCGCATGCATTTCATCGTGTGGCAGAAGTGGTCAGAGACAATTTCCCTAAAGTAGATTTGTTGATTTCATCAGTGAAAAAAGTATTTCTCAAAGCTCCCAGTAGAGTTAACGTGTTGAAAGAAATGTACCCTGAAATTCCATTGCCACCAAAGCCAATTTTAACTAGATGGGGTACATGGCTAGAAGCAGTTGAATATTATGCCGAACATATAGACTCTATTAACAATGTTCTCCTTGCATTGGACTCTGAAGATGCAGTCTCAATTGATACTGCGAAAACAGTTACCTGTGACATAAGTGTGAAGAATGACTTAGCTCACATTCAGCATACATTTTCATGCATCATAAAAACGCTCAAAAGTCTCCAAAATAGGCACCTTTCACTATCTGAAAGTTTTGAAATTATAAATAGTACTGTGGAACAACTGAATCGTGGTAGAGGTAAAGTTGCAGATGCAGTAAGAGCTAAGGTGGACACTGTACTTTCAAAAAACCCTGGATATGAAGAACTACAAAAGGTTGTTGCTGTGATGAGTGGTGAATCAACAGTGAAGATTAACTTGGACTTATCCCCAGCAGACATTGTGAAATTGAATTATGTACCAGTTACTTCTTGTGACGTCGAACGCTCTTTTAGTCAGTATAAATCTATCCTCAGAGACAATAGAAGAAGATTCACTTTTCAGCACTTGAAAGAAATGTTTGTAACCTATTGTTATGGTAACAGACAATAAAAATTGTGTTTTGTTGAAACTACATTGGAAGATAAGGTACGTCCATTATATTTTTTGTTTAGTTTGATTAAAATGTACCAATATTTAACGTACATAGTCATTTTTTTTATAATTTTAAGTCCATATTTAATTCCATATTTTGGTAAAAATCCATATTTAATTCCATATTTTGGTAAAAATAACTACATATATATTTACATATTTCATATATTTTTAGTCCATATAAATCCGTTCCCTGATTATTATCAATAACCTTGCACGCAACACCCAACACAAAGGAAAACACAACACAGTAACAAACGACTGCTCCAGCGTATGGGCAAAGAAGCCTAAATAATGACTGTTTATTCTCTTTTCCAAAAATGTAGGCTCACAAAACAATTTTTTTCTGGAAAAACCGTGATAGTGACAGAAAAAAAACATCTGACTTTTTTCTTGAGTTATTTATGCTCTACCAGCTGTATCTTTGGCAGCTTATATTGTTTACATCCTGTATATATTCAAGTGTTTGTTGGGAATGAAGAAGAACTTAAATGAGTATTATATATATTCGGAGTGCATCTTTATTCCACAAAATTAAATTATTTTTCATGTTCAAATGAAGCCAGATTGGCTAAACTAAAAGTGGTATGACTTCACAACTGTTAATTATGTTCAACAAAAATCCTGTTGAGGCCCAAACTACAGTATATACATTTTGGCCAATAAAACGGTCCGGAACGATGTGTTTCAACCAATCATGGCTGCTTATCCTACAATTTTTATTATCTCCGTAGCATTTGTTTTTATCATCTCCTTAACATTTGTTTCTTTCTTTGCCAACATTGTACTTTCAATAATTGTACCTTTTAAAATGATTCATGTTTATTTATCATCCTTATTTAAAACTTTTCTACCATTTATCTTGTTTATATTATCTAGGTTATGTTACAGCTTCTGCTGTATGAGATTAAGGATAGTCACGTATCAGAGATTGTTTAATATAATATTGATAATTGAAGTGGAATGCAACTGCTTTATTAAAAATGAAACTGAATCAACAAAAACTCCTTGACTAGTAATTGTCCATAGAGTTCTATGAAAATCGTATAGTTGGCACAACTTGTAACAAGAGAACAGCTGATTATAACACTTCTGCCATCTAGCGGAATATTTGTAATAATGAGATGGTACAATAATACATTTTAAAAACAGTACTTTAGTAAGTCAATTAATAATTTTGTGTATTAGAGTACTTTATTTCTTTCTTCTAATCGTGTATCAGTCAATTAAATTCCACTCGAGTGTTAATTTTCTCTAGATAAATCAAAACCTCTAGTGAGATTACTGTAGATAAAATTGGTCAGTCAATAACCCATTATATAATTGAAGGATTTTTGATGCTAATATTATATCTTTTTAATTCTGTCAGTTTTTTAACTTTATCAGTAACCAGTCTGGATTCAATGCAATTAACACTGGTTTTAAACTTCCCCTTAATATCTAAATTGACATATTTTTAAATGTAATTTAATTGAAATAAACAGTTATTTAGACTTTAAAGTTTTGAAACGAAATCCCTTTATGTGTATATATATATATATATATATATATATATATATATATATATATATATATACATATATATATATATACATATATATATACAGTATATATTTGATGATGTTTGGGTTTGTAGTAGTTACCAATTCTGTTTGTGACTTAATAAATTGAATTAATTTGAATTAAAAATTCAATCAACTCGTATATAGTAATGGTGACAACGGTAATGAACATAATATTCACCTTGAGCACAAACATTAATGTACTTCACATTCAAAATTAATAACATACTTATCAAAAGATTTTAAGTGAGTCAAAATGCATTTCTCTCCTATTGTTAATCAGATAGCAGACAAAACACATTTGTCCGACTTTTTCTGGCTACTGTTCTTGGATACAAAGATGCCGGTAAACGGCTTCTTCGTTGGTATCAACATTCCCTTCGACTGTGAATTTCTGGTGGCTCAACAACAGGACGACAGAGTTGTCGCCCTCACAGAAGTCTATCAAGTCAGTGCCGCTCTTCCATTAAGGACCGAGCATTTCGGCAACTGGACTGAACACAAAGGGCTCGCCAGACCGTCTCTTGGACTGTATCAGAGAAGAAACAACCTCCATGGCGTTGCACTCAGGACCGGCACAATGAACGTAAGTAATGACAGTTACAGGCTAGAGATTTCTTGCATGGTTGAAGTTATAGCTTAGCTCTACAGTGTCGGCCTGGGTAGCGTAGTCGGAATAGCGCTGGCCTTCTGTGCTCGAGGTTGCGGGTTCTATCCCGGCCCAGGTCGATGGCATTTAAGTGTGTTTAAATGCGACAGGCTCATGTCAGTAGATTTACTGGCATGTAAAAGAACTCCTGCGGGACAAAATTTCGGCACACCGACGACGTTGATATAACGTCTGCAGTTGTGAGCGTCGCTAAATAAACCATAATTTAAATTATTTATTTACTTATTTATTTATTTATTTACTTATTTACTTATTTACTTATTTATTTATTTATTTATTTATTTATTTATTTATTTATTTATTTATTTATTTATTTATCTATTTATTTATTTATTTATTTATTTTATTGCTAGTAAGTTTGAAATGAATACAAGTTAATACAATGTAAGATAAACTAGCCCACTCCTGAATGAGTAAGACTCGTGCTCAGGAGGGGATTCCAATACAGACAAAAATAAAATTAAAATTGAGAGAGAATACAGATTAAAAAGTGTTTAATATGTTTAAGAACTAACTAGAAATCCAATACAATTTTTTTTTTATTTTTCATTAATTTGGAGAGGATTCATGGTTAAAATTATATTAGAATAAAATTTGTTTAATAATCTGGGTCCTTGACTCATGCTATGATAAAAAGCTGCATTGGTTTCACATTTTGGTTCAGACAAACGCAGAGAATTCATATTTTAGTTCTATATTTCAGTATATACCTTTCAAAGTTACTCAGATTTTTGTGAAAATATTTTTTAAAATAAAATAATAAATTTGTTTAATGTCGAAAACTTTGAAATGTTTAAACAACAATTCAGTTGAGTAATCTTCCTGCTTTTTTAAACAGATTTTTAATACTTTTTTCTGTAGTAATAAAGAAAAAAAGAAAACGAGAAAGAAAACAATAGTAGCCATAATGAATTTCAGATAAGAAAAATATTAAGATAAAAAAAAGGGTGGGGATTTACCACGTGCCATAGCATCATATCGGCATGGATGGCGCAGTCGGTAGTGCTGGCCTTCTGTGCCCGAGGATGTGGGTTCGATTCCGGCCCAGGTCGATGGTATTTAAGTGTGTTTAAATGCGACAGGCTCATGTCAGTAGATTTGGATTTACTGGCATGTAAAAGAACTCCTACAAAATTCCGGCATACCGACGACGCTGATATAACCTCGGGAGTTGCGAGCGTCGTTAAATGAATCATAATTGAAATCTTTTTAACTTAAAAAACTCATATTTATTGATTTCAGCCTAGATCATATATGTATTGTCGTACCATCGGATCTATGCCCCTTCAGCGCTGTCATCGTTCTTGGAAAAGTTAACGCCTCTACTCACCCCATTCCACCCGTTTCTCTCCCACTACGTCAAACAGAAGGCCACGAACCTTGCCGAATAGGGATGTTGCCAAACTTCCGTCAAACAGCGTCATGTCTCTTGAATATTGCTTATAATACTGTAAGGTTAATTATTACTTATTCATAATTTAATTTAAGTAGGTCTAATGACGGTGATTGACTTATGCAAAATGCTATTACTTGCGTAATAATATTTCTTTCACCACTCCGTACTACAGTATTCATGTTGAGTTGACAACACTGGACTGCAAGTGCAAATAAACTGTCCCGCAAGAAGGCTCAAAATTGTGAGTAGTGGGGAAGAGAAAGAGAGAGAGAGATAGAAAAGAGAGAAATAGGAATACAGGGAGAGAAATGAATTGCCGAGGCTGAAAAGGAATTAAGGTTCAGTTCGCATATCTTACGGGGGCACAGAACCGATGGTCGGATTATAACAGATATATCGGGTTTATAGGCTTTGAGGTTAACAACTTTTGTCAGGTTTACTACGCTGCCATCTAGTTGTTACGTAAGGAGTCACGTCATAATTCCCATTTGAATTGCACTAGCGACTGTGCTGCCATCTCGTGTTCGTTTACGGCGGACGGGTGGCGATCCTGGCGGTTGTTCTCTTTAAAGTGCTGCCGATTTTAACGTAGCGAGGAGTTATCTGTTACATATATTATCTAGGATTTCAGTAAGAAATCCCCCCATTATGAATGACCTGTAATAATTAATTATGAACTTTTAATTTACTTCTTTTGCAGGGAGAATACATAAAAATTAAGAAAGAAATTAACAACAAGCCTGTGGAAGTTGGAGGGATATTTGGAGCTATCTGGACAAATCTGGAGAACAGACTGAACTTCAGGTACATCATAAGTGTGATCATCACCGCCATTGTAATGCCGTACAGCACAATCATCAACATTTTCAACGCATTCAAAATTTAATGATTAAAACTATTTTATTTAGCAATGTGGACAGTCGGTTGATCACTGGTTCGGTAGATCGGAGGCTGGCCGATTGGCTGGCTGATTACTTGGCTAATGGCTGCCTGGTTGGGAAAATTATTAATTGGTTGGTTTTGGTTGGTTTGCTGACTAATTGGCTGGGTGGGTAAGTGGCTCACTAGTTAGATGATCAATTCGTCAGTCGCTTGGTTGATTAGTCAATTGTTTCATTGGCTGATTATATTTGTAATTACATATATCAAAATATGATTAATTATTTATTCCGTCAATATGGCTTAAGCATTGAATTACATATGAAAGACAAACATATGATAGAAAATACTGATGTGTCACATCTTATTTAATCTTGATACTAACGTTTTCGCCCCTAATGGGGCATCTTCATGTACAAGATATAAGTATCATCTAATAGTACATTATGCAACGAGCCTATAATGGTAGTAATTAAGACGCGAGTATGTTTATGAAACTCGCTTGCGCTCGTTTCATAATTTTCATACGAGCGTCTTAATTACCATTATAGTCAAGTTTCATACGACTTTTTATGCTCGACCATATTTCTAACTTGAAATTATGTTATTCATGTTATTCTTATCTGACTGAGGAGCGGAACTGACCTTGTGCAATACCTCGTAAATTGTGAGATGTGCGCAGACGCGAAAGTATTGATTTTTTCCGAGAAACAAATGTCGACATTGATCTTGATATAACCTAGAGAGTAAAAGAAATATTAATCTTGATATAACCTTGAAATTGATTTAGACATTGAAAAACGAGATGACAAATTGAATTTATTTGAATATTATTTACAATTAACGCTAATTATTATAGTAACAGAACTAGTTGTGTTTCGATTGCATATCCGAGAATAATCTATACTTGCGCTTTCATATTGCTACAATGGTATTTTCTGATTGGTGGAACACCTGAACTTTAATGAATAGGTGTATTTTAATGAGGTCCATTAAAGGGCTGCTACTAGGTGTATAATTACTACATTTCGGCATGGTCGAGCATAAAATCAATTACAATACAAGTTTTATATTTGAAAATCCCACGACTAAAATAAAATATGACATAGTGACAATATTATCCATACCAACATTAAATGTCCTGTCAAAATATTAAAAACAAATTTAATTTAAAACAATGTGAATTTGCTTAGCTATACAAAGTAGATCCCCTTGTATGGTATCTCAAATATATTGTGTTGTTGCCAATAAAGTCAATAAAAATACTAAATTAAAACCTAATATTATTAAATGTGGCAACAACACAATATATTTGAGATACCATACAAGGGGATCTACTTTGTATAGCTAAACAAATTCACATTTTTTTTTAATTAAATTTGTTTTTAATATTTTGACAGGACATTTAATGTTGGTATGGATAATATTGTCACTATGTCATATTTTATTCTAGCCATGGCATTTTCAAATGTAAAACTTGTTTGTAATTGATTTTTGATGATATTTATATCTTGTACCTGAAGAATTAGGGGCGAAAACGTTAGTATCAAGATTAAATAGGATGTAACACATCAGTATTTTCTATCATATGTTTTTCTTTCATATGTAATTTAATGCTTAAGCCATATTGACGGAATACATAATTAATCATATTTTGATATATGTTATTAACACGAGGCTTAGCTGAACATTTTCCAACATGAATTGTAAATGATTATATTTGCTTTAATTGTTGACCATTTGAAGACCTAACATTCTAAATGTGGTAAGCGCCAATTTTTCAAATTTAATTTCAGTCAATCTATGGGAGGAACATCCATACGAGAATATCATATTAAATAATTGTCTTTGTCTTAGCTCAACTGTAAGTGACTCATTCGTGCGTCAAAAGACGGTGTTGTGGGTATCTCAACATGCATTTCGCAGTGTTTTTTTCATCAATATCTCAGAAAATTGTTTTTGGCACTTAGCACATTTTAGAATGTTAGGTCGTCAATTGCCTCAGTGAGTAGATATCTAGCTAGTGACATAATCGGCCGTTCGGTTATTTTGCTAGTTGGTTGATTGGTTATTTGGTTTATTAGCTGATTAGTTCTTTACTTGGTTCGTTTAGCTTGGTTTGGTTTGCTAATCGATTGGTTGGATGGATAAATAGTTAGCTAGTTAGATAACCGGTTAGGTTGTTTGGTTAATTCACTGATTGGTTATTTGGTTGGTTGTTTGGTTCAATTGTTGGTTTGTTGGTTCATTGGTTGATTTGATGATCAGTTGGTTGTGTAGGTAAGTGGCTGGCTAGTTAGATGATTGGTTATATCGTTTAGTTAATTGTCTGATTGATTACTTGATTGATGGTTTGGTTAGTTTATTCACTGGTTCAATTGCTGATTTATTGGTTGATTTGATGATCAGCTTATTATTTACGTAAGTGGCTGGCTAGTTGGATGATCGGTTAGGTCGTTTGGTTAGTTGGCTGATTCCTTATTTGTTGGTTGTTTGATTAGTTTATTGATTCCTTCAATTGTAGATTTGTTGGTTCATCTAATGATCAGTTAGTTTTTGTAGGTAAGTGACTGACTAGTTAGATGATCGGTTAGATCGTTTGGTTAGTTTGCTGATTGGTTATTTGGTTCATCGTTTCGTTAGTTTATTGATTGTTTGTTCAATTGTTGATTTGTTGGTTCATTTGATGATCAATTGGTTTTGTAGGTAAGTGACTGGCTAGTTAGATGATCGGTTAGTCGTTTGGTTAGTTGGCTGATTGGTTATTTGGTTGGTTTATTGACTGTTTGGTTCAATTGTTGATTTATTTTTGATTTGTTGATTTGATGATCAGCCGGTTGGGTAGGTAAGTGGCTGACTGGATAGGTGTTTGGTTAATGAATCATTTGGTTAACTGATAGATTGGGTGTTTGGTTCAATTGTTGGTTTGTGTGCTGACTAATTAACTGAGTGGGAAGATGGCTAGCTAATTAAGTGATCGGTTGGTCTTGCTTCTTAACAAAGTTAAAGGACTTAAATGATCAGTGTAACACCAGTACAACACTTGTTAATAATTCATGAACGGTTTGTCCACAGATCCGACTACTACAAGCCAGACAAGCACACGTACGGCGCGTACCAAGCGAACGGCTCCTGGAACGGACTGATGGGCCTCGTCATGAGGAACGTGGTGGAGGTGACGAATGCTGACTTCATCTGGAATGGAGACCGGATGCCTTATGTGAACTTCGTTACTGAAGTAAATCAATATAGGTGTGAACTCGTCCTTAAGTGCCTGCTTCATTTTCGAATGCCTTAAGACATGTCCCCTACAACATATCTGGAAATTCAGACAGCCTGGCAGAACTTAATTTTTACGGAATTGGAGAAATTCATTATTCCGACGATAGAATGACATGAGGATGGTGACAAGTTTAAGTTGAAAATTAGAAAAGATATTCATCATTATATTTACAGGATTACTTACTTACTTTTAAGGAACCCGGAGGTTCATTGCCGCCCTCACATAAGCTCGCCATCGGTCCCTATCCTGAGCAAGATCAATCCAGTCTCTATCTTCATATCCCACCTACCTCAAATCCATTTTAATATTATCTTCCTATCTACGTCTCGGCCTCCCTAAAGGTCTTTTTCCCTCCGGCCTCCCAACTAACACTCTATATGCATTTCTGGATTCGCCTATACGCGCTACATGCCCTGCCCATCTCAAACGTCTGGATTTAATGTTCCTAATTATGTCAGGTGGAGAATACAATGCGTGCAGTTCTGTGTTGTGTAACTTTCTGCAATCTCCTGTAACTTCATCCCTCTTAGCCTCAAATATTTTCCTAAGCACCTTAGTCTCAAACACCCTTAATCTCTGTTCCTCTCTCAAAGTGAGAGTCCAAGTTTCACAACCATAAAGAACAACCGGTAATATAACTGTTTTATAAATTCTAACTTTCAGATTTTTTGACAGCAGACTGGATGATGAAAGCTTCTCAACATTATTATTTTCCTTGTCGATAAGCAGTAAAAATATTATTATATCTATGGCTAGGATAATCTGCCTTCTTTTAATTTTGGATAACGTGACCGATATATCTGTGGTGTTAAGCCAAAAGTTGATATGTCCAATAATAAAGCTATGGACATATCAACTTTTGGCTTAAAACCACAGATATCTAACCCGTAATACTTTATATATAATTGGTTATTTTACGACGCTTTTTCAACTCGTATGGTTATATAGGCCTAACGTCTGAATAAGATGAAGATGATAGATAACGCTAGCGAAATGAGTCCAGGATCCAACACCGAAAGTTACCCTGCATTTCATGTTACTGGGTTGAGGGAAAACCTTTGAGAAAAGCCGCAACGAGGTAACTTGTCCCAAGCAGGATTTGAACAGTACATTTCCAGTTTCCAAACAAAGGCCTAGTTTTAACTTCTTATTCTACTTATACGATCCGAATACACAGGGATATCATTTTATTTTTACTTCAATTTTTATTGTACCTGAGTTTTTTAATGTACTTCACTCCCACCCCTTCTACTAATGAAGTTCCAACTGTCCTCCACACAGAACCAAGGCCGCATATAGTAAACAGTACTGATTTAGTGAGTATAGTACGTTCCAGAAATATGTTCGCGTTTCGCAGTGACGAAAGAGCTTTCAATATTGGATCATATTTTCCCACAGGTACTGTAGTCCGTTTGCCTGCGTCGCATCCCGATTTCTCCCACCTGTTTCTGCTCGCCCTTCTGTGAAGGATAGTGGCTGGGTAGTCTTAGCTCTTTTCTGAAAACATTAATTTCTTTTAGGAATTGGACGTCTACATAATATTATACAACTGTTTAAAATAACTTAAACAAAAAGGCATCGTTAAGTAATTAACTATCACGTGATTTCCCCCCTTTCTACGATCCTGCGACATAACCACTTGGACGGACAGTAGATAGCATGTCTGAGTAATTGTATCTGTGCGGATCGGGCAGAAGTGAAGATTGAATTTACAGTACGTAAGGTACTCTTTTATAGGGCAGGTACAGAATTATTTCAACATGAGTTACTAGTACGAAGGACGAAACTGGCAATTGGAATTAGATGCAATAGTCTATAGTGCGATAATATGCACAAAAGAACTAAAGCCTATATCGAAATGAACGGCCACTATTTTCAAAAATGTGTTTAAATATCCATATTATGATTATTTTTCAATTCAACTTCATTCTCTATATTGTACGCTAATGTGCTGTAGAAGTATAATATACACTGCATAATGAATACGTTCGAATGAATAACTCAGTCCATGATTAAAAACACTCATTGTTAATACTGTACTGTATTTTGATTAAACAAAAACTTAATGAAAATTATCAAACTCAAAATCGCGATATTTCCTAGTTTACGTAAATGGATGAACTATTTTTCTTCCCTCCTATACCTAGTAAAGTGATTTGTTTGTATTTTATGCCAGTATCATCGAACTCCATCGTGAAAGGGGGTAGCAAACGGTGTTTCAGGTTCTCAACCGTTAATCCAAAGGTATAGCCAGGTTAATATTAAAAATGTCAGTAAAAATAAAATGATGTCCCTGTATATGCACTTCCTGTTAATATCACGTAGGTACAAACAAATGAACGAACAAAATTTTATTGATGTTTGAAAAAGTGGAAAAATTGCAATATCTCGGAGCAACAGTAACAGATATAAATGACACTCGGGAGGAAATTAAACGCAGAATAAATATGGGAAATGCCTGTTGTTATTATTCGGTTGAGAAGCCTTTATCATCCAGTCTGCTCTCAAAAAAGCTCGAAGCCGCTTGCTTCAATAATTATAATTTATTTTATGCTCGACCATGCCGAAATGTAGTAATTATACACCTGGTAGCAGCCCTTTAATGCACCTCATTAAAGTGCACCTATTCAGTAAAGTTCAGGTGTTCCACCAATCAGAAAACACCATTGTAGCAATATGAAAGCCCAAGTATCGATTATTCTCGGATATGCAATCGAAAGACAACTAGCGAAACGTCACGGAGGCTGGAAATCCAATACTGTCGCAGAAGGTTATGTTCTGTTACTATAATAATTAGCGTTAATTGTAAATAATATTCAAATAAATTCAATTTGTCATCTCGTTTTTCAATGTCTAAATCAATTTCAAGGTTATATCAAGATTAATGTTCATTTTACTCTCTAGATTATATCAAGGTCAATGCCATTTGTCCCTCGGAAAAAAACAATACTTTCGCGTCTGCGCACTTCTCACAATTTACGAGATATTGCACAAGGTCAGTTCCGCTCCCCAGTCAGATAAGAATAACATGAATACTTATGAATAATTTCAAGTTAGAAATATGGTCGAGCATAAAAAGTCGTATGACACTTGCCTATAATGGTAATTAAGACGCTCGTTTGAAAATTATGAAACGAGCTTGCGCTCGTTTCATAAACATACTCGCGTCTTAATTACTACCATTATAGGCTCGTTGCGTAATGTACTATTTTATAACATAACTGTTTATTGTAATTTGATAGAAACCTGAATAGCTCAAAATATTTATCTCAAAATATTACGTTCATGGTTAACGATTTTTTATTGACTTTATGTCTAACATTTTTCATTTAGGATACTTTCTGAAAAGTAATAACTCCTGTTTTCTTTGATCTAGAAAAGAGTGATTAAGAATTTTTCCTCTATGATTTCATGCCTTGCCAAAATTCTCCTTCGTGATTCCCTATTAAATCTATCATTTCAGAAGCTACATGTTCATCAAGAAGCCCGAAACGTCTGAACAAACTTGGAACGGCTATTTCACGCCTTTCCAACTAGAACTGTGGCTCACTTGGAGCGTCTCCTTGCTCTTCCTGGCCACCTCGCTGTGGCTGACAGAGAAGATTTGGTTCAAGCACATCAGTACAGTGGTCCATGTGGATAATTACTTCAGCTTCTTTCAATCATTACTCTGTGCATTTGCCGCTTTCTGCTATACAGGTGTGCTGTACAACTATTTCACTCCACGTTTTATTTCATCTCCAATAAGATTATACAGTATCATAAAATAATGTTATAAATTTTCAATCAAAGAATTTTCAATCATGGAATATTTGATCACTAAATAATGCTCATAATTTGTATAAACAAATCATACTTTTATGTTTACAGTATATGAATGATAATTTATACGAACATCACAATCAACCTACAACATCGACTACTGCAAACTTCGGTATGATACACAGTTCTCCAAGACGTGTCATTTTCTAAACATTGAATAACTTTAACCCAAGATTTTATCCATTTATTCATTTTAACATGATCATAATTTGCATAACATTATTTGATAAATACGTATTATAATGTAACATGAGTTATATGTACACACAATTCCAATTTTAATCATATTTGAATTTACACTACATTGAAATTCATCATTTTATCTTATTTCTTGTTACAATTAGTATAACTCATGAAATTTTATCACCATGTATTACACACTGTTCGTTTTTGCTTTTTATAAATCTAATTTAATCTAAGTTCAGATCACATAATTTTAATATATCTGATGATGCCCCACAAGGCGAAAACGTTTATATAGCTTATATTCATGTAGCAAATAAACATTTGCAGTTAGTTGTGTCTTTGATTGAAAATTTATAACATTATTTTATGATATTACTAGACACATCTGAAATATAAAATGAATTGCAAAAGATTATACAGGGTGATTCACGAGGAAAGATGAAAAATTTAGTATACGATATCTTAGGCCAGCCGTGGCGAGAACGTGACTCGCGAGACATTTGGCTCGCAGTGATAGCTGTGCATTTCGCTTGCTTCTAACCTCCGCCAACCCCCACCCTCTCACTCACTGGAGTCAAACTTCGTTCCATTTGTATTTGTTTCTGACCTGCGAGTGGCGTATGTTTCTCTCGAAACCAGAAACCATGTACGAAAGTTCCAAGTAGGATGGGAGGACACTTTTTTTGCTGTCAATATGAAGAGAATATTAAATGTATGATTTGTTCACAAGTATTACGAGGAAAACGGTTGTATAACATAAAACGGCATTATAAGTTACTACATGTTACTGATGAAACATTAAAAGGTTAAGTGTTATTGTTGTTGTTATCATCATCATCATCATCATCATCTCTGTACGTCGACCTTTTTTCAGCAGATGTACGAATAATGCGGTTAGCTCTTCAATTTGAACTCACTGATTTACTATGTGATGTCAAATGAAAGCTAGATGTAAGGACTTGACAAATGTTGAACTTTCAAATCTTTGCCAAAAAATAAATATCCGAAGCTTCGTTCTTTCGCTTGCTCTGTTGAAGCCATGTTCGCTACAACTTACGATTGTGAAAAATTATTTTCAACAATGAAAATAGTAAAAACCAAATTTAGATCACGACTGACAGACAAATACCTTCGTGATCAACTACGACTGGCAGTAAGTGACATAATTCCTGATTTTGAAACTTTGTCGCAGAGACATTCTGAAGACAGTTAATTTTAGGTTGTGATATTGTTCATTTCTTTCTTCGTTACACGTACTAAACATTAGTTTGTAGCCTTGTACTGTATAAAATTGTATTTAAGTGCTTGACGTAAGGAAAATGAAAATCCGTTAATAAGTCAGACAGTTGCTTCACTTCCCCTTTGGGTGTCCGCCTCCCTCCATAGGTGCTATGCACGTTGAAAGTTACACAGTGGCTCGGCGCAAGATTACATTTTCGCCACCGCTGTCTTAGGCCATTTTGAGTGAAAAAGTTCATGTGAACATAGGTCCGTTTTCGAACGATGGCGGAGCTAGGTGCATTTTTTTGGTAAAACGTTTCGTCCCAATGTGAATCAAACGTTACCATATGCTGCTGACGTAAGATGTGAGACAAGGTCACCGATCGCAATGAATGACGTAACATTGGAATCTGCATTGTAAGCGACGTGGATAAGTTCATTCACCTCACAAACCGGGTGATGGGGCATTACAAATGTCCAATCGCCTGCCCTTATCTGATGTAATGACACAGATCCCGCGCATAACACATATACACTATCACTTATCAGTTCACAGCAGTTCAGTCAGCTACTTACAGTACAGTAGTTATACAGGTACAGTTATCGGAAGTGTTAAGTTGTGTTTTTCAAGATGCCTTATAAATTTTCGACTGCGGAATACGCCGATATTGTGTATGTTTATGATTTGTGCGATGGAAGTTCCTTGCATGCCGTCGCTGAATATGAACGACGCTTTCCGAACAGAAGGGTACCATATCGAAGAGTATTTACTGTCTATGGGGTTGGATGAAAGACTTGGCATAGCAAAGGAACGAGGAAACGAGAGAGGCGCTAATCGACCGTATTTTGGATGCGGCATAAAGACAGCCACGTGCACTCTCCCGAGCGATAAGCGCGATTCACGCCCGAGCGCAACAGTGCATTGAAGCAGAAGGAGGTGCCTTTGAAAATGTGCGAAAACATCGACCCCGACGTCTAGAATATTAGGTATATATGCATACGTGAATATAAACTTTAAATTTGTCCGTTAACTGTATCTAAATGCGAGTTAGTACAATGGAATCTGAGAAGTTTTTGTGAAATCAAAGAGCCATATCTCCGTAACCGTTCGAAAACGGAACTCTAGTCATATGAACTTTTTGACTCAGAATGACTTCAGAATTCACATCCCAAATTTTTTACCTTTCCTCGTGAATCACCCTGTAGAAAGATGAAGAGTGCAATGTAAATGACAACAGTTTCTTACTATATAATTTAAATAATGAATCTATAATACAGAGTGGAAGGGGAACAATACACCAAAATTTAAGAGGTGATTCTACATGCTAAATACAGCAAAACTTATATTATAGTCTTCTTTCGTTGAAGCACCGTTAAGCAGGAAAAAATAGTCTTTGCCCAATGTTTGCAGCGCTCTATTGCGGTAATTGTCCGGGAGAAATTGCTGATTGATATACAGGCAGATAGATAAAAATAATCTGAATAGTTAATGCATTGAATCTTTTTTTTTTTTTTTTTTTTTTACAAATTAAAGTTTAGCCATGAATTTAAATTGAATAATTGCGAAAATCGTTAAAATAAATCTTGCAACGCTGCGCAGTATTGCGTAATTGTGACAGTGCAGCAGAGGGAGAACATGTACTTGAAGCTGCTCACGAAATCACTCAAAATGAAGTATGAGAAGTCAGTGACAGTTTTTCTACTATGTTGTCGATCATGTGTCACTGGCAATGGAAGGACATCTTGTAATTACGTGTAATATTTTCGAGAAAGTTTCTTTTTTATTTGTTTTCCCTTTTCTTATTTGACCTAGATGTAGAACATTAACTTTCATTTCCAGTTTCCACGATTTGTTTTTTGAATTTGGTACATCATTTAATCTTTTTGAGTCTAAAATTACATGTAAATAATACCGTGTGTTGTAATGATTTTTTTCAAGACTATTTATTTAATATAAGACAAATCATGTCAGTAAAAATTAATACAATTTATTTCTGATATCATAAGATACGTCTATCCGTTTAAAATTGAGATTACAGAGCCACAATTCCATTACAGTACATTATTCTCTAAAGAGAGAGGGAGATGAATGCTAGGAGTTGCATTTGTTTACGTCTGCTGCGGGTTTGCATCGTCTTGAACTGCCACAGCGCAGGCCTCGCTTGCTAGAGTTATTGCAGTAGCCGTGACGTTGCAGAATGCTTTATAGAAACATAACGATTTCCTCTAAAACGATGAATGTCAGAAAAAAACTTGTTAAGATTTTTCAAACCTCTCCTCACGATCTATTACCAGTTTCATTTTGGTGCAGTGGTTATCTTCCATCTTGTATAGCTAGTTTATGGAAATTCGTATTGAACAAGCTCTCTCTACATAAAGTGTTTTTTCTTCTTCTATTTCTAACAATTCGACCTATTTCTCCATGCAACAGAACGTTTTATCACTTTTTCCTAGAATACAGAATGCTATACAGGATGTATCAAGGATGGCGGTTCAAAATACACTATAACACTATAACAGAAACAAAAAAGTCCCAGTAAAAATGAGTCGTTTGCAAGAAAATTACGAATGTGTGGTTACAAGCCGTCACTGACGTCACTGCTTGTAAAAAAATGTTATGTTTTATTTAACGACGCTCGCAACTGTAGAGGTTATATCAGCGTCGCCGGATGTGCCGGAATTTTGTCCCGCAGGAGTTCTTTTACATGCCAGTAAATCTACTGACATGAGCCTGTCGCATTTAAGCACACTTAAATGCCATCGACCTGGCCCGGGATCGAACCCGCAACCTTGGGCATAGAAGGCCAGCACTATACCAACTCGCCAACCAGGTCGACCATTGCTTGTAACATCGTATGATTTGCTCGTTGCGCATTGTGTTCTTTGTTCACAAAACTGAACATTGCCGAGAGGTGGAGTTATAATCAAACCATACACGCAGAAATACAGGACGGATATAGTACACAGTCTCAAACGGTATCAGTCACATTTCGCGTGTATATAATAATAATAATAATAATAATAATAATAATAATAATAATAATAATAATAATAATAATGATTTATTTTAGCTGGCAGAGTTAAGGCCGTAAGACCTTCTCTTCCACTCAACCAGCAAAAAGTGTATATACATATGCATGAACTTACAAAGAAGCCAACAATTTGATTTAGATGAGAGTTACATGTATACAAAAGTTATTTACAAATTAAACAATAAAATACTATGAACTATTAATTAAACACTGAAATAAACTGTGTAGCAGAATTAAACTAAAATACATAGAATGTTAATATATTTCAAATAATATTAGATAATAGAAAGAGATTATTACGAGACAATTAAAATACAGCACAATCAGGATGATGTCTAAAGAAAAAAGTAACAATGTAGTCAGTGATAGTTTAAATCAGTATGATTGGAGTGAAATGCTAATAAGGTTATCTTTTAAGCTATTCTTAAAGGTGTTTATTGTCTTGCAGCCCCTAATACTTTGTGACAAGGAATTCCATTGACGCGAGGTGGATATTGTAAAAGATGATGAATAACAAGATGTTCTATGAAGAGGTATACTTAGCGTGCCACAGATAAGTGATCTGGTATTTACGTCGTGGTTAGAGTATAGATAAGAGAAACGAGACGAAAGGTAATTTGGTGTTGAAGTGTGCAGAATTCGAAAGAGTAAAGACAAAGAGAGTAAAGTTCTACGTTCTTTAAGTCGGAGCCACGAGAGACTTGCGAAGGACGGTGATATGTGTATGGTTTGATTACAGCTCCACCTCTCGGCAATGTTCAGCTTTGTAAACAAAGAGCATAGGATCGCTTCTAGTGCGCAAGGAGTGAACCATACGATGTTAAAAACAATGGCATCAGTGACGGCTTTTAACCATACATCCGTAATTTTCTCGCAAACGGCTCGTTTGACTTTTTTGCTTCTATTATCATGTACGTTCAACCGTTTTAGTATGCGCCATCCGTTTTGATACACCCTGTATGAACTTCGTTCCGTTTTTGTAACGAGGAAATATGACCAGCTTGTAATGTTAAATTATGCGTGCTTTAGCTTTTTTTGTAAACCACGATCGATCATGTTGGATTCATTAGCTGATCGTTTTTTGTTACCTGGCATACAAATATATGTAATCTATGTCTGTTTCTATATTTGGCAGGTCATAGCAGAACCCCAGTGTCTCTTCCTTGCAGGATCATATACCTCACCATTTACCTCACATCCGTCGTCATGATGGCCAGCTACTCCGCATCTCTCATATCTCATGTACTGATCAAGGTGTATGAAATGCCTTTTGAGGACTTCGAAGGATTCTTGAGAGACGGGAGATATCAGCTAGGGATGAGAGCTAACGGCGCACAATTCATGTATTTTAAGGTAAGTTTTCAATCCTTTTCGACGCTATCTCGCTTATTTGAGAACTTCGTCATTCCTCTAACTCAGGCATGTCAGAAATCAGACACTGAAAGTGCAGTGTATGTGCGCGGAACGCCGTTCTGTGCAGATTGCGTCATTCACGTGTTGCTCTTACCAGTTCTTAGCGGGAGGGATGTACAAGAATCTATGCTGCGCTTCTAGTGTTCAATTAAATTGACATTTGGACATTATAAACATAGGGTAAACATGGGTAATTTCGTGATAATTTCATGAAAACTAATTTAAAATGAAAATGTGTAGATATATCCTTATTCCGATTTTTCATCTAAATGACGATAACTTGCTGTACAAATCTGGAGACATGAAAGATTGGATACGTTCTTGAATATGTGCCAAAAACCACTTTTACAACTTAAGCTGAAAGTTTGGTTATTTCGTGATAACCTTGGTAATTTCGTGATATTGCATTGATAATTTCGTGAGAGGTAGAAGAATTGTGGAAAAATTCATTAAAGTCAAATGAAATTCTCATTTATTGTTACAAGACTTCAAACAAAGTAATTCCGTCTAATATTCATAGCAAGAAAACATAGAAATACATATCAACACATAATAAGAATGAAATCAAAGGAAAAATTGAAATTGAAAAGGGATCTTCTTTGTCCTGAAAGGGTGAACGCTTTTATTACGGACTTTACTATAGCCTATATTACTAGGGTAACTCCAAAAGTAATGCATAACGTTTGTTTAAAAATTATATTTTTATCCTACAGCTTTGCTATTTTCACAGAATGTAGATGCATCCTTAAGGAACAAAATGTCACTTTTCCACATAGTCCCTGTCCCTTTCAACTGCCTTACGTAACCTAGGAACGAGGGCCTGTAGACCAGCACGGTAAAAGTCTGGACCAACACGTCTGAGCCACTCTTTAGCAGCGTGCACAAGGGAGTCATCTTCTAACCTCGTTCCGCGAAGGGATCCTTCAGTTCACCAAAGAGATGGTAATCGCACGGTGCCAGTTCAGGACTGTAAGGCGGATGTTTCACTGTTGTCTATCCGAATTTTCTGATCTGGTCTGTGGTCTTGTGACTGACATATGGCTGTGCGTTGTCGTCCAATAGCAGAACATCCTGCTTCTCCCGATGTCGTCGAACACGACTCAGTCGAACTTGAAGTTTCTTGAGAGTTGCAACATACCCGTCAGAATTAATGGTGGTTCCGTGTGGCATGATGTCTACAAGCAAGAGTCATTCTGAATCGAAAAACACAGTAGCCATAATGTTTCCTGCCGAAGGTGTAGTTTTGAATTTCTATTTCTTTGGTGAATTTGCATGATGCCACTCCATTGTCTGCCTCTGTCTCCGGTCCAAAATGGTGGAGCCATGTTCCATCTTCTGTCACAATTCTTGCAAATCATCTAGCACTTATCTTAACACATAGCATGATAACAAATCAAACAGAAGCTACACTGAACCCATTGCGTCTCCGTTTTCTTTTTTGTTATCACATCTTATCTTCAGATTTCTAAAATTCCTATTGTAATACATTTCATACTATTTTAAAAATTGTAACACTTAATACTCAACAAAATTTCGCCTCAAACAGCTAAGATTTCTATCAGTAAAGCTAAGCCTATATGGCGACTACAGATGTATCTAAAATTCCAAAAACATTTCCTAAAATGTCATGAAGATACAATAAATCTTTGTACCAAATATCATTTGCTTACCTTTAGTAATAAGCCTGTAATGTAATTACAAACATCCACAAAATTTTTATGCCTGAGAAGTCGACGCAAACTTGCTCTCTCCAAACATAAAAGCTCACTGAAGCAACTACATTAGTCACACAAAGCTTAGCTGTATGTTTCTGGAAACTGGACAACATATGCAATCCCCTGGCGGAAATTTGGATCTCGTAACACCATTGGTTAGTTTACAAAAGAGCAAAGAAAAAGTATCACGTAATAACCACTGCCATGAAATTAACAATGTTTACCCTACTTAGCAGAAGAAAAAACACAATTATTGTCAGTGTCTATATTTGACAATAATTGTAACACAAGAAACAATAGACTTACTCAGTTACAATTCACAATGCAGTCGTTTGTAAAGAATAATTTATTTACATGATTTGTATACAGAATTTGAAGAAAATACAAATATTGCAGTAATTTCGAAACAACAGAAAACGAACATAGTATTTCATTTTACGTAGTAGGTACTAATTATTATTTCAAAGTAATACTCTTTCATTGTTACTCAAGCATTATTGGGACCATTGGTGCACAAATGCTAAGAAAGAAAATATTTTACTCCCAATTACATGCAACAGGACATTGTGAGGCTTTTACAATGTTATATGTTAATATTAATTCACATTATTATTAACAAATTGGATAAATTAAGCTTGAATTTAAATTTATATATAGTTTATTTGGAAAACGTTGAGAGCACGTATCAGCAAGTTGGGAGCGTTACTGAATTGAGTTGAAAGAGTACTTCACAAGCTGTGAAGCGAGGACATTTTCTTTATGTCAGGTTTAAAGATTTATTAACGTAAGTATATTAAGATAATATAGTAACATGAGATGGAAAATTCGCCATTATGTATTATTTTTCCAGAAAAATTTTCCGCCTTACAAATAGTTGCTTTCTTCCTTCCCTTACAACCCTCAAGACCCTCACAAGTATTCTTCACTCAGTATTCTCATCACTTATCAGCTTATCAAATAAAAGTTGTAAGTCGTCTAACCATTGATGGCTGTGTTAGTACAGACTCCAAAACAACATCACTGTCATGTTTGTCTTGCCGTGAGAGTACTAATTAAGAAATAAGAGCTGGCGAATACTAATCTGATTTAAATTCTCACATCACTATTAGGTCCACATGCGCTGATGAAAGCCTTACATTTTAAAATAATTACTGTTGGCTGAGGAAAACATCATAACAGTTACGTTATATGATCGTGATTTCTCTTCTTCGTCATATCTGTGGACTCCTCACTTTATTTTTCATAACGCATTCACAATCACAGCTCAATGTGCACCCGTACTGATCTGTGTTACTGAAACCAAAGCTGATCTGTTACTGCAGGTAATGTACAGCCCTGTCGCGTTCCCCTCCAAGCCGATTCACTCCCTCCAGGTAGGGGAATAGGAACTGCACATCGCACAGAGACAAGTGCACAATGTGCGCGACTGCACAATGTGCAGGGTTTTGACATGCCTGCTCTAACCACTATTCATAAATCCGGGATCATATAATATGTTCGGTCAGTGTTGAAAAATCCACACTTTGTCAGCTGTTTTATCTCATTTATGAAATGTTTCAGATGTCCAACGATCCAACATTGAGGAATGTGTACCTGAAACACATAGCCACCCACGAGGCATTTCTTCCTATCAACATGTCACAGGGACTCGAGAAGATCTGCGAAGAATCATTCTATGCTTCTATTAGTTACGACACTGTAGCACTCGACAATTCAAAGAGGCTCAAGTGCGCACTTCAAAAAGTGAAGAAAGCCTACATCCCTTGCGCGCTTACAATGGTTTTTCAGAAAAGGAGTCAATATTTAAGAATATTCAGACGTACGTAAGTATTAGTGTTATATTGATATTTGTCAGCCATCTTTACTACTAGTTGAAAATGCAGTCTGATATACTGGGTATTCATTTCAAAGTGTGTCATGATCACTGTTGTTGGGTCACCGATTTGAAGCGAGTTTCAGCTTATATGTTAGAGAAGTTGCCTATTATTTAAGGCGTTCTTCAATCTGAACTTGAGAACGTGTACGGTATAACTTGAACGTCGTAGCAACAGATGGCGGTCTGTACGATCTGTGTGCTACCATAACCTCTTTCGAACTGTGTTTTGCGCCGGCAAGTCGTAAGCAGGGTATTTGTTATCATCGGTTGCGTACGATAACATTCCACAACACAAATCAAATGCTCCGTGTCCATGTTGACCGTCGAAATTAATGTCAACAAATACGTAAGCAATCGTCTTAACCCTCTCCCCATATCCCGACAGTACGTATTTCCAAACAGTTCACATTCCTGCCACTACCGGCGTTACCGTACGTATCGGTACGTACTCTTCAGAATGAACGCCGTACTTGCTAGGCAACTTCTCTGCCTCTTAGGTTATACACCTCTGCGGAAGTGTAGGAAGATTGAATTCTCTAGGCTCATCGGCTAGCCACGTGACGGCATACAGCGAGCTATGACACATTTTGAACTGAACACCCAGTATTTATCGTATTTCAAACACATAAGCGAGTCATAGAGAACAATAGGGGTGTACTCTTTTCCCAAATGTCAGGTAAAACCGGCAAGGAATTGTATTAATTATTACCTAACGAAAAGTCACCTAACTTACGTAACTTCGCAGCTAAGATGCTGGCAATGTTTGAATCCACGACTGCCTGCAAAAAAATTTTTTTTTAATAAAATGAGTCCGATGAAAAATATTGCGCGTACACGTCTAATAGTCTATCACAGGTCTGCATAACTGTACCTCTTGAGAGCGACTGCTTTCCTCCCCTCTTTTATCCCACCCACCTTTTCTGCCTGTGCGGTCACGGCGTTCTAGTTACGCTCGGCTGCATCAACATTCATTCTCGCGGCGGAAGTCGATCATCCCCAATAGAAGTGGAGTCTGACGTCATAGTTTCCCTAATTTGCGAGTTCTGCAGGCCTGGTCTATCATCTCGTAACTGCTCTACATTTATGTAGTAATAGTATTCATTCTACCCATAATATAGTAAGACTCATCCTGACCAAGAGTAATGGAACGGAGAAAAATTCTCTCCGGCGCCGGGATTTGAACCCGGGTTTTCAGCTCTACGTGCTGATGCTTTATCCACTAAGCCACACCGGATACAACCCTGGCGTCGGATAGAATCGTCTCAGATTAAGCTCCAACTCTTGGGTTCCCTCTAGTGGCCGCCCTCTGCACTACGTCATAGATTTCTATGAACGTAGGACCGAAGTCCACACATGTGCTGAGGTGCACTCTCCGTTCCATTACTCTTTCATCGTATGATGACGCAGAATATCTGCATGGAAATATCATATGTACTTCGGTACATTAAAATAATATATATAATACAAATAAAGTTAAATACGAAATACAGGCATTCATATGTTCACTACGGCTAGCGTTCATTATAAATAGAGCCCGGATGTTTAGGCATTTATTTTGGTTAAAATAGGCACTAAAATAGTAAAAATAGGCAGTGAAATATGCATTTATTATTAATGGAAACAGATAAAAATAGACAAATACTTAATAAACTATCTCATATGGTACTCACTTTCCTTGGTTACATGTCACAACAAGATGCTTTTTTAAGTTGTCAACTGTCATAGTGAGCCGCCTGTCACAGAGAACGTTTTTCATGCTGGAAAAAAGATCTTTCTACTTCTACTGAAGTGATTGGAGCAAACTTAAAACAACTTATTTCAGAAGGACTGTCTCTACTTTCTTTCAGAGATCGGGAAAAACCGACTGTGTATTGTCTCAAAAAGAGGGGTGTGAAAAGGAATTAGAGACTTCAAAGTACGCGTGACTTGTTCGTGCAAGCGACAACAGTAACGGGACCTGGAGACTTGCTTTTAATACTTCCCTCATCCCCTTTCTTTCGCTGGTAAACTCCGAAGTGACCTGAGCACTGGGGGTTATACTGTTCAAACATCTTTGTTAAGTGAAATAAAAGATGGAATCGTATTAATTTGTATTAGTTTCGTACATCCCTATGCGAAAGAAAAGCGAAGTTCTTGTACAGTCTTATAAAAAAGTTTTGTCGCACAGATACTTTATGTCCCAGAAAGAAGACAGTGTGCATGATCAGAGGACAAGCGACCTGGTTCAAAAGGAAAGGACTAGTTGAGGTAATAAAATCAGTTTTGTTTCGTTGTATGTCTGATCATGCACACTGGGACAAAACAAAACAGTATCTGTCAAAAAACGTTTTTCTAAGACAGTGCAGTAGTTACCCGTTATGTAAGCACAGCATCTACGTCCGAAATATTACAGGAGTGAATTCGATCGTTTTTACCTCTCCTCCCTTATGCCCATAACTAATTGTTGAACGTTTGTGTTGCAGTATTCGCGACATGCACCGCAGTGGGATACTGAAGGCAATCCGTCACAGAGAATTCGCTGACGATACAGCCGACACAGACAGCCAGCTAGCCAGCGTGACTGTGAGCGAAGTGGCGCCCATTTTGGTTGTTCTTGCGTCGGGCGTGCTCATCGCTGTGGTGGTGCTCACGATTGAGATACATTTGAGACACAAAGAGTCCAGGTCTGCAGGACCTAGCGGTTCTCGAAATCTGCTGAATTATGTTTGTGGCTGTTTGGACAACACATCCACTGACCACTGACGCTAGTTAACTTCTGTTTGACTACAGTATGTTACTACATAATAATGACTAAGCACTTTTATTAATTAAATTATTTATTTATTATTTATGTAAATATATATTTATAACTATAAACGCCTATTTTTTATTTTTTTATTATCTGCAAAAACACACAGAAAAAAAAGAAGCTCACAGGGTATAGCTCACTCTTTGAGTTCTGCCGAGCTAGCCCTACTGATAAGTAGGAGATCCTGTCCTTCAGGGATTTAATGGGCTTGCTTATTGGCTATTGCCTATTATTTATTAATTTAAATTACATTTATTCATTTATATTTATAATTATCAATTTTTTTATTTACTTATTTATTTTTATTTATGAATATAGATAATTTATTGAATATCAATAAGTCAAAATAACAAAATTTACATATACCATATATATTTATTTACTTCTACTTAGTTACTTAGTTTTTGACTTATTTAGCTACGTAATTACTTTGTTATTTATTTATTTTTCTTTTTTTAATTTCTTTCTTTAAATTTATGTATTTATTTGTTTATTTATTCCTTTATTTACTTTTCTTTATTTTTATTTATTTATTTTCATTTCTTTCTTTGTTTACTTTTCTTTCTTTTTTAATTTCTTTCTTTCTTTAATTTTATGTATTTATTTATTTGTTTCTTTATTTACTTATTTTTCTTTCTCTATTTTTATTTATTTTCATTCCTTTCTTTATTTATATTCCTTTCTTTATTTTTTTCTATCTTTATTTGTATTTATTTATTTTCATTTATTAATTTTTCTTTCTTTATTAGTATTATTTATTTTCATTTCTTTCTTTATTTGTATTTATTTTCATTTCTTGATTTATTTTTCTATTTGTATTTATTCATTTTCATTTCTTGATTAATGTATTTATTTTTCTTTATTTATTTTCATTTCTTTCTTTATTTTTCTTTCTTTACTTGTATTTATTTATTTTCATTTTTTGATCTATTTATTTTTCTTCCTTTATTTGTATTTATTAATTTTCATTTCTTTATTTGTATTTATTTATTCTTTTAATTTATCAAGTTATATATTTTTCTTTCTTTCTTTATTTTCATTTATTTATCTATTTTTCTTTCTTTATTTGTATTTATTTATTTTCATTTCTTTCTTTATTTTTCTTTCTTTATTTGTATTTATTTTCGTTTCTTGATTTATGTTTTTATTTGTATTTATTCATTTTCATTTCTTGATTTATTTATTTGTCTTTCTTTATTTGTATTTATTTATTTTCATTTCTTTCTTTATTTTCTTTCTTTACTTGTATTTATTTATTTTCATTTCATGATCTATTTACTTTTCTTTCTTTATTTGTATTTATTAATTTTCATTTCTTTATTTATTTTTCTATATTTATTTGTATTTATTTATTCTTTTAATTTATTAAGTTATTTATTTTTCTTTCTTTATTTGTATTTATTTTCATTTATTTATTTATTTATTATTCTGTCTTTATTTTTCTTTATGTATTTCTATTTCTTCCTCCCATCCTTCCTAATTGATTTATTGATTTATTAATTTATTAATTTATTCATTCATTCATTCATTCATTCATTTATTTATTATTTGCCTCTAACAGGGCAAAGCCCAATTACAATAGGCAATAGCTTACAAAAAAAATTGAAGAAAAAATAGCATTAAAAACAGAGGTAAGTACAGATAGTCTATATTATGCATTAAGAGGGGAAAAATTACAATATCAGCGAATAGGTACTGTCAATGTTACTGGCGAATCGAGATCATCGCCGTGATGATGTGATAATGATGATGTTGATGATAATCCTTATGAGAATCATGATAAAACTGGTTATGATGGTGGTGATTACACAGCAGCTGTAATGATATTTTACTGATGATTGTGATGACAGTCGCGATGATAACTGTGACTGTGATCATAACCGTCAGTTTTTATCGATTATTTTTTTCAAATAGACTCACAAAAAAAACCTAATTTCAATAACGCAGTACACGAAGTGCCTTGAGGTCAGTGTTTTATCGTGAGTCAATACCGTGAAGTAGATAAACATTATCGCAGCTCATCTTGTAGTCATGCAATCCACACACACCTTTGAGCAGAGTCGACGCGAGTTCGCAGCAATTTGCTTCATCTTCTGCTATGAGCAGATCTTACTGAGGCAAAAAGAAGACGGCCAAAATGCATGTAAGTAGTAAGGGATGTTAGAACTCAAGTCGTTCAGATTGTAGGTAATACAATATAAATACCTCTTCTTCCTGACTTGCATTACATTGTACTCACTGCATATGGTCTCGTTTGACTTCTGACCAGCTCTACCTAAAGTAAGGTTATCAGATTTTTTTTCACAATTTCCGGGGACAGATATCGACTTTCTGTTTTCCATTTGCATGTTTTCTTTCAGCACCATTAAACGAATAAACATACTCATTCTATTTAGATAATTGATTAAATGGCGATCTTACTCGTGTTAACTACGTAAGCATGTGCGGCTTACAGCTGTTTCAGTGCTTCTTCACACCATCCTCAGAGCCTACTTAGATCTCGGCGCTATCTCAACTTCGCTGCCTGTTGTGTGGGTGCGTTCGTGTGATGAAGAGTTGTGTCAAATATTGTGTGTGTTCTGAAATTGATCAGTGTGTTGAGAATTTTGATCAGGGTGTGTTTTAGTGTGTCTGTATATTGTTCTAGTGTGTTGAGTTTTTGGTTTTGAGTTGTATGTGTAGGATTTCCACGTCTGTATTTATGATATTGTATATGTGGTTAGCATTAGTTATGTGTTCGGCATTTGTAGATGTATTGTTTCCTCTGGTTATTGCTTTAATGTGTTCTTTGTAGCGTGTTTGGAATGATCTGCCTGTATGTCCAATGTAGAAACTGTCGCAACTATTGCATGTGAGTTTGTATACAGCTGTGTGGTTGTATTTATTTGTTTGTGTTGTTTGTGTGTTGAGATGTCTTTGTAGCGTGTTTTCTGTTCTGTATGCTATGTTGTATTTCTGTTTTCTGAATGAGGATGCGATCTTGTGTGTGTTTTTGTTTTCGTATGTTAGTGTGATGTATTTCTTGTGTTTGTGTTGTGTTTTTGTGTTTGTTGAGTTTTTGTTTGTCTTCCTTATGATGTTGTCTATTATGTTTGGGTTGTAACCATTTTCTTGTGCTATGTATTTGATTGTGTTCACTTCTTCATTGTAGTGTTGTTGGCTCATGGGTATGTTGAGTAATCTGTGTACCATTGTCCTGAATGCAGCATGTTTGTGTTGTGTGAGGGTGATTAGATGTGTTATGTTTGTGTGTGGTGGTGGTTGGTTGGTTTTCTGTATATTTTGAAGGTGTGTTTGTTGTCAACTCATTTATATTCAAGTGTTAAAAGTAGTGTACGAAAGTTTCAACATGGACATTCTATTTAGCTTTACACAATAAAAGTATCGGTATTCTTTCTACTTGTCTACTATTAAAACTACTGGTATTTTTTTTTCGGAAGAGAGCATATTTTTAAGCAGGTCTTCTCTGGATCCCAAATTTGCAGCATGTTCCTGATAGGTAATGTTGAAGTTGGTTAGGATAGCAAGCATGGCACTAGCAGTTTCTAAACTCATTTTTAAATTTTGGGACGTCCTCATCGTGTTCACTGAAGGAGAAACTCTCTCCACTGAAGCATTACTTCCAGGAAGTCACAGAGAAAGTTCAATCAACTTCCGGGGTTGTGAACAGGAAATCGTTTCCTCAGAGAAAATTTTAAAAATTTCTCTCCACTTTGACAGAGTAGCATTTTCTTCATTCCACTTTGAAGAAATATATGACTTCAGAGAATGTAGCAATGTCCACACCTGTGGAGTAACGTTTGGCGAGTCTGGCCGCGAAACCAGGTGGCCCGGGTTCAATTCCCGGTCGGGGCAAGTAATCTGGTTGAGGTTTCTCCCGGGTTTTCCCTCACCCAAATATGAGGAAATGCTGGATAATTTTCGGTGCTGGACCCCGGACTCATTTAACCCGCATTCAAAAATAATTTAAAAAGTTGTGTATAAAGTGAAAATTAAAATTAAGGTGACATTCAACATTTAATTTTTTTTAAGGTGACATGTATTTATCTAGGCTGACGAGTTTACTTCCTTGTTTTGAATTGTAAATTATTTAAAACTAGCGTGTAAGAGGGCCTTAGACTAGAAATAGACTAGAAATGTTTATATTATTTCAATGTACCGAAGTACATATGATATTTCCATGCAGATATTCTGTGTCATCATACGATGAAAGAGTAATGGAACGGAGAAAAATTCTCTCCGGCGCCGGGATTTGAACCCGGGTTTTCAGCTCTACGTGCTGATACTTTATCCACTAAGCCACACCGGATACAACCTCGGCGTCGGAAAGAATTGTCTCTGATTGAGTTCCAACTCCTGGGTTCCCTCTAGTGGCCGCCCTCTGCACTACGTCATAGATGTCTATGAACATAGGACCGAAGTCCACACATGTGCTGAGGTGCACTCGTTATGAGTGACTAGTTGGCCGGGATCCGACGGAATAAGCGCCGTCTTAAATCACTTCGTGATTACGCATATCATATATTATTTCAATGTACCGAAGTACATATGATATTTCCATGCAGATATTCTGCGTCATCATACGATGAAAGAGTAATGGAACGGAGAAAAATTCTCTCCGGCGCCGGGATTTGAACCCGGGTTTTCAGCTCTACGTGCTGATGCTTTATCCACTAAGCCACACCGGATACAACCTCGGTTGTATCACGAAGTGATTTAAGACGGCGCTTATTCCGTCGGATCCCGGCCAACTAGTCACTCATAACGAGTGCACCTTAGCACATGTGTGGACTTCGGTCCTATGTTCATAGACATCTATGACGTAGTGCAGAGGGCGGCCACTAGAGGGAACCCAGGAGTTGGAACTCAATCAGAGACAATTCTTTCCGACGCCGAGGTTGTATCCGGTGTGGCTTAGTGGATAAAGCATCAGCACGTAGAGCTGAAAACCCGGGTTCAAATCCCGGCGCCGGAGAGAATTTTTCTCCGTTCCATTACTCTTTCATCGTAGAAATGTTTAGTTTAAATGTAGTTCTGTTTATAAGTATGCATAAGGGTGTAATTATTTGACTTATTTGAACTGTTGTATCAGTGAAGCGAGGTGAGTCAGTGAAGTTATGGTTTTACAGTGCAGTGAACAGTTCCGATCAGTGATAATTTATAGCGTCAATGAAATGTGTTCTATAGTGTCAGTGAAATGTGTTACAGAGTGTCAGTGAAATGTGTGCTAAAGTGTCAGTGAAATGCGTCATAGTGCCACTACAGGGAATGAGATGAGAGTAAAGTGAAAGACTATTAAAACTTATGTAGGACCTACAGATAATTATGTAGGTTGTATTGTAAAATTAGGTATTTTATTTTATGTTTTATTATTATTGTGTTAAATTGTATTGTGTATTATTATTGTATTGTGTGTAAAATTGTATATGTGTTGTAAAATTGTATTGTGTATTGTAAATTTTATTGTGTATTGGTTATCATTTTATTGTGTATTGTTAATATTGTATATACCACTGCCACCGGGTGCTTGCCCACTTGCAGTGTAAATAAATACATACATACATACATACATCACCTTCATCTCATTCAGACGCTAAATAACCTGAGATGTTGATACAGCGCCGTAAAATAATCTACTAAAATGAAGAAAATTAATTTCTTCAAGCAACAATTTTCGCCAAATAAACTACTTTCATCCAGATCAAATCTGTTTAAGTTTGAAGAAAAATAATGTATTCTCTTTAAATATTTCTCTTTCTGATCTCAGCAATATACATTCCACAGATATCTTATCTTGTGAGTGAATAACTCAGGCATTCAAACATTCAACAGAATTTTTACAAAATTCACAAGAGACAGGAAATAAGAATCACTTCTTCTAAATATGCCAAAAGTTGCTTAATTGAGATTAGCTAAGATTTCATTGTATCCGTCTTCTCTACTTCTATTAAAAAACATGTTGTGTCTCTCTATGAAATAGGGTGTTCACAAGAATTTGGTCTGTAGGTCTATAGGCCACAGATTTTTGGAATCCATTTTATTTTGTCCTATTGCTTGGAAGCAAGCCTCGCGGCTTTCTACAGTATTGTAGCAATCTATGTCCACTAAACGTTTGTATTTGCATTTAGTGAATTTGAAACCCTTCTATTATACAGGGTGATCAGTTTGGGTATGGATAAAATGAAAACACCGTGAAACATTTACCAATGGTCTTCATTTGTTGAAACTTTGTGCATACAACACTGAAAGACGGGAGATTCCTCAGAGCTCAACATGACCCCCATTGCGCACCCTGCACAACTCATAACGGTGATGCAATTCAGCCCATGTCCGTTATAACATAAGAGGGGTGATTTGTTGAAAAGCTTGAGTAATTTTTACACTCAGATCATCAATGTTCCTGGGTTTCTGTGAATAGACAATGTCTTTAACAAAACCCCACATGAAGAAGTCAGGAGGGGTTAGATCTGGGGAGTCTGGGGACCAAGCCAAGAGATAGCTACTTTTAGTACTGGGTTTCGCCTGCGACCTCCTTCATGTTTTTTAACACACAACCTGTTTCTACAAATGTTCGATACCACAACATTATGGAATCGTATTTACGTACATTACGTACACCATATTCACGTCGAAATTCCCTTTGAACTCTTTTAACACTCTCAAATTTAGCATACCAAAGAACACATTGTGCCCGCTGTTGATTTGTACAGGGACATCATTTTATTTTTACTTCAATTTTTATTGTACCTGAGTTTTTGAATATACTTCACTCCTACCCCTTCTACTAATGAAGTTCAACCGTCCTCCACACAGATCCAAGTCCGCATATACAGTCATAGTAGCCTTACGGTCATAGTAAACAGTACGTTCCAAAAATATGTTCGCGTTTTCCAGTGACGAAAGAGCTTTCAATATTGAATCATTTTCTCACAGGTACTGTCGTCCGTTTGTCTACGTCGCATCCCGGTTTCCCCCACCTGCTTCTATTCGCCTCTCTGTAAAGGCTAGTGGCTGGGTTGTCTTAGTTCTTTTCTGAGAACATTAATTTTTGTTAGGAATTGAACGTCTACGTAATATTATACCCATATAACTGCTTAAAATAAGTTAAATAAAAGGGCCTCGTTAAGTAATTAACTGTCACGTGAATCCCCCCCCCTTCTACGATCCTGCGACATAACCCCTTGGACGGACAGTAGATAGCATGTCTGAGTAATTTTATCTTTTCGGATCGGGCAGAAGTGAAGATTGAATTTACAGTACGTAAGGTACTCTTTTATAGAGTAGGTACAGAATTATTTCAGCATGAGTTACTGATACGAAGGACGAAACTGGTAATTGGAATTAGGTACAATAGTCTATAGTGCGATAATATGCACATTAGAACTGAAGCCTGTATCGAAATGAACGGCCACCATTTTCAAAAATGTGTATAAATATGCCTATTATGATTATTTTTCAATTTAAATTAATTCTCTAAATTGTACGGTATTGTGCTGTAGACAGCATAATATACACTGCGTAATGAATACGTCCGAATGGATAGCTCAGTTCGTGAGTAAAAACACTCATTGTTAATACTGTACTGTATTTTGATTAAACAAAAACCTAATGAAAATTATCAAGCTCAAAAGCGTGATATTTCCTATTTCACGTAAATGGATTAACTACTTTTCTTCCCTCCTATACCTAGTAAAGTGATTTGTTTGTATATTACGCCAGTATCATCGAACTCCAGTCATGGAAGGGGGTAGCAAACGGTATTTTCGGTTCTCAATAAGGCATAGCCAGGTTAATATTAGAAATGTTAATAAAAATAAAATGATATCCCTGTAGTAGCCATTTTAATCATCTACGATTTTCATTTGTCCTTTCAGATTATGCATTGTTGATTGTCATATATGGAAACTCCCATCTTTTAATCATAATATAACCAGCAAGAAATTTTTCCTACTATCATAATACAGACGTGGACAAATTATTAACAAAATTGACGATTTTTATGATAATTCTATTTATAAAATTTTGAATTTTCAATTTAGACTACAGTTGATAGTTTTGCATATTTCTATCATTATAGTAGATAGAAATATGCAAAAATGTCAAATGTAGGCTATTCTAAATTGAAGAGTCAAATTTTATATAAAAAATATAATAAAATCTTCAATTTTGCTAATAATTTGTAAATACTGTGCAAAAATGTCAACTGCTGTCTAAAGTGAAGAGTCAAATTTTGTAAAAATATATTTATAAAAATCTTCAGTTTTGCTAATAATTTGGAAATATTCAAAATGTCATCTGTAGTCCAAATTGAAGAGTCGAATTTTGTAAAAATATACAAAAATATCTTCACTTTTGCTAATAATTTGTAAATATGCAAAAATATCAATTGTAGTCTAAATTGAAGAGTGAAATTTTGTAAAAATATACAATACAAATCTTCGATTTTTCTAATAATTTGGAAATACGCAAAGATGTCAACTGTAGTCTAAATTTAAGAATCATACTTTGTAAAAATATATAATAAAAATCTCCAATTTTGCTAATAATTTGTCCACGTCTGTAGCTTTATAATAATAAGTAAATATTATCCATACCCAAACGGATCAGATTGTATTATATTCCTAAAGGCAATTCTTGTTTTACAAACTTCACTCTTTAGTTTCAGAAAAGTTGGAGTTTTCTTCCCCGTTTCATAGAATTCCTGTAACTCAAGTTACAATTTGTGACCATGTATGCATGGGCTATTACCCAAGAGCTTTACCGCTCGTTCTCTTGATTTTGCAAGAGGAATCGACGGACTATTTATCTTATCGTGTTCACAGAACTGGATGACGTTCAGTATTAGGCTATTTGCTTATCATACGAATGTGTCAACGCGCCAGAAAGGCCCTCCATAAATGAAAATATCCACTCGCACTTTTAATACAGCGATACCGAGAAATGAACTATTACTTGCAGAGACATTAGGACTTTCCTTATCGCATTATCTATTACTCAAGTGAGACTTCCTTGCACGGGACATTTCTTAATTTTCTTATCTTGTCCGTCAATTAACCCGTCCAGTTCTCATGTCTTATCGTAATAGTCCTGTAAAGTGCCTAAGATTTCATTGCAACCGTTTGCTCTACATCTATAAAAAGAACTTGTTGGTGTCTCTCTATAAAATAGGGTTTTTCAATTCGAATTTCGCTATGCTTAACACACGACACTTACGTGGGTTTTTTTTTTCCTACCCCACACCAGCTTTTATTATTCCATACACTCCGAAACGTTCCAGTAACATACACATGCTATCCTTGTTTATTTAAGTTTCATTTACAATTAAAATTATTATTTCATAATAATTTTATTAATTAATTAATACTAATATTAATTCACTGTGGGCTAAAGCAAGGAGATGCACTATCACTTTTACTTTTTAACTTTGCTCTAGAGTATGCCATTAGGAAAGTCCAGGATAACAGAGAGGGTTTGGAATTGAACGGGTTACATCAGCTTCTTGTCTATGCGGATGACGTGAACATTTTAGGAGAAAATCCACAAATGATTAGAGAAAACACGAGAGTTTTACTTGGAGCAAGTAAAGCGATAGGTTTGGAAGTAAATCCCGAAAAGACAAAGTATGTGATTATATATCGTGACCAGAATATTATATGAAATGGAAATATAAAACTTGGAGATTTATCCTTTGAAGAGGTGAAAAAATTCAAGTATCTGGGAGCAATAGTAACAAATATAAATGATACTCGGGAGGAAATTAAACACAGAATAAATATGGGAAATGCCTGTTATTATTCGGTTGAGAAGGTTTTGTCATCCAGTCTGCTGTCAAAAAGTCTGAAAGTTAGAATTTATAAAACAGTTATATTACCGGTTGTTCTCTATGGTTGTGAAACTTGGACTCTCACTTCGAGAGAGGAACATAGGTTAAGGGTGTTTGAGAATAAAGTGCTTAGGAAAATATTTGGGGCTAAGAGGGATGAAGTTACAGGAGAATGGAGAAAGTTACACAACGCAGAACTGCACGCATTGTATTCTTCACCTGACATAATTAGGAACATTAAATCCAGACGTTTGAGATGGGCAGGGCATGTAGCACGTATGGGCGAATCCAGAAATGCATATAGAGAAAGGAGGGAGAAAGACCTTTAGGGAGGCCGAGACGTAGATGGGAAGATAATATTAAAATGGATTTGAGGGAGGTGGGATATAATGATAGAGACTGGATTAATCTTGCTCAGGATAGGGACCATGGCGGGCTTATGTGAGGGCAGCAATGAACCTCCGAGTTCCTTAAAAGCCAGTAAGTATTTCATAATTAGATATTGATTTTTTTTTTCGTGTTTATTGCTTGCGTTCGTGGATAGCCCCAGTTATACAACACATATTTATTTTCTAATTAGAATTATTTTGCAGTGATAGTATTCTGTTGAAAGCAAAGTGAACATGTACTTTGAAATGTGAACAAATGAAGCAAATACAGCATAAACTGGGGGTAAAATATTATAGGTTCAAGAGTAATTATTTTTATTTGTAAAATTAGCTTCTTAGTCTTTCTACTGCAGCAGATGATATTAAATTAATTAAACATAACAATTAACACTTGATGCAATATCAGTTCACCATTCCTTCCAGTACATCCTTCAGAAGGCAGTTTCTTCTCAACCAGCCAATTCCTTTTCCTCTTCCTGATCAGTTTCAGCTTCATTCTTTGTTCATCCACTCTTTCCAACACAGCTTCGTTTCTTACTCTGTCCATTTCACACGCTCCGTTCTTCTCTATATCCACATTTCAAATGCTTCTAGTCGCGTCTCTTCATTTCGTCGTAATGACTATGTTTCTGCATCATACAATGCTACACTCCACACAAAACACTTCACTAGTCTCTTCCTTAGTTATTTCTCCAGAGGACTGCAGAAGATGCTCCTTTTTCTATCAAAAGCTTCCTTTGCCATTGCTATTCTCCTTTTGACATCTTCAAAGCAGCTCATGTTTCTGCTTATAGTACACCCCAAGTATATGAAACTGTTCAATTGTTCTACTACCTCATTTATAATTCGCAAGTTTACCTTCTTTACTTTTCTTCCTATGACCATGGTCTTCGTCTTGTTGGCATTTATCTTCATTCCATATTGCTCACATCTGTCATTTAGCTCCAGTAGCATATCTCTTAGGCCCAATTATATAAAACTCCCTGACTAAAGATCAACTTTGATCGAAGATCGGAAAGTGAACCGAGTTCAGACACTTCTTCTATTGTATAAAACTTTCCTGCGATCATATTACCTTGGTTCAAATGCAATCTAAGTTCACGTGGAAAGGATTTGGCAACATCGCATAAACAGGTGAAGTATGTGATGCGCGGGCCATGTTGTACACGTTTCTTCAGTGTTACCAATTTAGCGACTTTAACTTTGTTCAACGACAATTTCTTTTAACTTTTATATTGCTTAAATAGGGATTTAGCGACCTTTCTAGCACCCATAGTGACAAAATTTAATCTTTCTTTGTTGATAATGACAAATGTACCGACTTTCCAACTACTTTTTGGCGACTTTCCGTACACTCTGTTGGAGACACTGGTTTGTTTTGTGCATTGTAAATAATGGCGGACAATAAGAAGAAGGTTGACCGTTCTCCAAATTGTTATCATGTTATGGTGTTTGATACTGCTAAACATAATAAAGCTTTATAAAACGACAATTTTCGTTTAGTAACACAGTTAATTGAAAATTTATGAATGTACCTATCATAATAAATTACGTAAAACAGTATATTATTTTGTTTTATTGAGGAATTACTTGTCAATAAGTTTATTACGTAAAATATATTTAACTTTATTTCAATCGGTAATTATGTATGGAATTATAGGATGGGGTAGCTCATTTAAATCCAATTTTAATCCACTTTATTTATTACAAAAGAAAATAATTAAAATTTTCCATCTCAAAATTTGTTTCTAGACTTTAATGTACTTAACGCAAGACAAATTTATTATATTGTATTAATAAAATTCATACATAAAAATCGAAATAATTTTGAATTGTATTCTCATAGTTATGAAACAAAAGGTATGAATTCTTTAAGATTGTTTGAACCAAAATGTAACACTGTTACAGTACTTAATCATAGTAGTAATTTAGGTCCAAGAATATATAACAAATTTATATTTAAATATCCTAATCTTGTCAATTCGAATAGTTCTAGTATTAAATTTAAAAAGTATGGATTTTATAAAAATTGAAAAATTGTAAATTTAAATTTATACACGTATACTATAATTGCAAATTGTATTGTATAATTATTAATTATTATTGTATTGTATAATTATTAATTTCAATTCAGGAATCCGCCCCTGAGCACGAGTTCTACTCTTTCAGGGGCGAGCTAAAATTTCTCTGTATATTTTATATTTTATGTTACGATTATTAGCAAAATAATAAATAAATAAATAAATATCCATTAATAACAATGGTTTTTATAAACATAATATAAGTATAGGTTATGTTATTTGATACTGCTGAACACGATAGAGCCTTATAAAATATAAGAATGTTTGTGTATTAAGGCAAGAAATTGAATATATATATATATATATATATATATATATATATATATATATATACACACCATAGGTATCTATTAATATTAATAATAATGGTTATTCTTTTTGCACAATCTGTCACTCGTATATTTGAAACAGAAAAGAAATAACTGAACTTGGATCATCTAAATAAATAAATAACTTAATCGGAGAAATTTCTTCAGTCAAAGTTGACTTTAGTTTACGACAAATTAATCTCAGATTAGACTTTATACAACACAAAATTCCAAGTTCAGCTAGAATGAGGATCAATTTAACCTCTGATCTAAGATTAAATTGTTTACACAATCGGCCCTTAGTATCATATCCTCTTCTGCTAACAACGCCATATCATCAGGAAATCTTTAATCTTCTTCCTCCTACTATCACTCCTCATACGTTCTGAAAATAGTTCTTCACTAAATACTCCAAGTAGATGTTGGACAGTGTAGGTAGTACTCCTCTCCCTAATTCACTTCCTTCTGACATTTCTTCTCCCATCATGACTTTTACTTTCATATAAAGTTTACTGAACAGCCTTCTCTCTTTCCACGCCTGGGCCTGCGAGGCCTGAAACACACCCCTGTTTGTATCTTGTTGTATAAATAACTATTTTTTTCTAAGACGGTACAGCGCTTGTTGTAGTGTAGCTTACAGTAGCAGTCCAAGTATTTCTCTAATCTATCAGACTAATTTGTCTATAACCGACTAACTTATGTCATTTTCAGGCACTATCTGGAGTCATCCTCTCGGCCTTAGTCATAAGCGTGCAACTTTCTGAAGCAACAAACAACAGTATGGATCTCAGATGCAACTTGGGATCCCATCAGCAATTGTGTGATCTGGATCTGATCAACAGTGACCTTCACCAGCTGAACGACATAGCGAGAGAAACCGAGAACTGCATTTACACCAGATCCGGCACCGTCTCTCCACAAGACCCAAGACATCTCGTCAATGACGTCATGTGCCTTGTCAAGAATATTTCCTATAATATTCAGTGTAACAAAAGTATTGCTAATAATTGTAGCAATGTTGAAAAACTGTTTTGCAATGAAATATTGGAAACTGTTTTTGAAGAAAACAAAGAAACGTTTCAACAATTTGAGTGTACTACCTGCATTGTTGCCAACAGTCTTGATTTGTTGAATAGTACAGTTTCGATATCGAATCACAGAAACGACGGAAAAATACTGGAAGCCAAAGAGAAGTTTCTCACTCTTTTGTTTTTAGTGCGTTCAAAAATTGACGAAAGGGAAACAAATTACTTTATTTTGCCTTGGATTGAAAGTTTTGTTAATTATGAGGATTGGAAAACTTGCTTAAATGTACACATGGACAGAATTGAAATTAAAATAGATCAATTACAACAAAACGAATACAAAAACGAGAGATACATACAAGCTGAGCAGGATATAATATTAGCAGCCTTGCTGATCGTCATTTGTAGTTTCCTTGGAAACAGTGTGCTGCTCTCCATCTTTGTAAACATCGATGAATATCTTACTGAACCGAGACTAACCATATTTTCTCTATCACTGTCACATGTTCTTGCATTCGTCTTTGGAAGTTTCATATTTCTGCTGCCTTCCATATGGGATTCATATTACCAACATAATTCTAGCCGCAATGCCCTGGTGTTCGCAAGTTCAGTGATTATACTACTATGTGTGTATCTAGCTACTGTGATAAGTGTCGAAGTGTGCTTCTCGGACGTTCCAGAGGAACAGAAAAGGTTTAAGTTTTCTCCGCAACTGGGAATTTGTACAGTGCTCTTTGCCTACCTTCTAGCACGCTTGGCCACTCTTCCGTTCTCAGCCTTGTTCGTTGACGATTCGCATCGATATATAAGAGTGCAGTGTCTTTATAATTATTTAGCCTACACGTTTATTCCCATCATAATTGTGGGAGTAAACTATGTAAGAAATTCTCCCAGAAAAGACTCAGGCATTTCTGTTAAAAATGAACAAAATTTTTTTCTGAAAAGTCTCAAAGCCGTCATCGGACTGGTTATAGTATTTTCAACTAACTTTTTTCCAATATTTATAGTGGATATATTCGGCCCTGGAAACCTAAGAAGCATTCCTTACAATATAGCCTTCTCTGCCACTTTGATACTGGTAGTTGTGAACAGTTTGCTCAACCCCATCACGATGTACGTCATCAACAGGAACTTTCGCCTCAATTTCAACAGAATTTTCTCTCCTAATTTTATTCACAAAGACTGTACACCACTCATCGCACATGATAAAAACTGTGATAGTAACGACAGTCCTCTTCTGCCTTAAACAGAAGATATTCGATATTTAATTTATATATTAAGGAGAAAGGATGGTATTTTTTGGTGAAAGCTGAGTAAATTTTCAAAAAAATAGTACATTATGCAACGAGCCTATAATGATAGTAATTAAGATGCGAGTATGTCTGTATATGAAACGAGCGCAAGCGAGTTTCATAATTTTCATACGAGCGTCTTAATTACAATTATAGGCAAGTTTCATACGACTTTTTATGCTCGACCATATTTCTGACTTGAAATTATTCAGAAGTATTCATTTTATTCGCATCTCACTGAAGAGCAGAAGTGACCTTGTGCAAGCTCGTAAATTGTGAGATGTGCGCAGACGCGAAAGTATTGATTTTTTTCGAGGAACAATAATGTCATTGACCTTGAATTGAAAAACGAGATGACAAATTGAATTTATATGAATATTATTTATAATTAACGCTAATTATTATAGTAACAGAACATAATCTTCTGCGACAGTATTGGATTTCCAGCCTCCGTGACGTTTCCCTCGTTGTCTTTCGATTGTATATCCGAAAATAATCGAAAACCTGAACTTTAATGAATAGGTGTACTTTATTGACATGCATTAAAGGACTGCTACCAGGTGTATAATTACTACATTTCGGCATGGTCGAGCATAAAATTCTTTAAAATACTCTGTGATATGTGTGGAATGCATAGCATAACATTTTGTGGGCATTTGTGCCCTTATCGGATGTTGAGTCGCCATTTTTAAACTTCCTGCGTTATGAATTTTTAAGTCACTCGCCCACTTTTATTGTTGTTTCTGGTAAATTAAATTTTCAAAAAAAAAAAAATTCTTTAAAATACCCTTTCATATGTGTGGAATGCATTGCATAACATTTTGTGGGTATTTGTGCCCTTAACCGATGTTGAGACATCATTTTTAAACTTCCTGCGCTATGGATTTTTAAATCACACGCTCGCTTTTATTGGTTTCCAGTAACTTCATTTTTTTTTTGCTACATTACCAGACAAAAATGGATATAATTTCTGAACTATTAAACATACATGCATGAAATTTAGAACACGTATTCTTTAGACTATTAGAAAACTTTTCTCTGTAACAGAATTTTATTAATTGATTTCATTTTAAAAATACGTCCATTTGTTTGCAAGAAATGAAATCAGAAAATTGTTATTAAATTTCAATTGTTTATTTTACAAACGTAGGTACTAATATCAAAATTCTGTTACAGACAGTTTGTAGAACATACTTTTGCAAATACATTGCAAAAAACTGTTTGAATCTATCTTTAAAAACGGTTTAGATATATCGGTTTTAGTACAATTCTGCATTGGGTATATTTTTTTTTCAAATTTGGGCCCCCAAGAAATTTTTTTCTTATATTTTTATTTGGTTGAGTTGCCAGAGCTATGAGCTCTCTACATACAAAAAATTAATATTTTACACCAAATAGAAAAAAAAGTTAAAAAAAATACCATCCTCTCCCCTTAACTATCAGTAATGCCGACTTGCAAAGACTGGAAATAATGTTCTGTTAATAATTAATTAATATAATATAATACCGGGCTTTCATTTAAAAATTTCCCAGCTAATATAATTGTGTATTTCCATTAAATTTAATTTAAACAAACAGCACGTTAATTGAGACATAGAGAGGAAAGTTTAAAACCAATTTTAATTGCATTTCAGGTTTCATCTTCCTTACCACCATCTCCTTGAAATTTAAAATGGCACCCCTATATTTTAGTACTTAAATTTCGAAGAATATTCAATTGTTTATACCACTGCCTGCTAGACCACATCCCATGGCTGCTTATTCTGCCTGCCCAATCAACGGTTATGCACGAGTAAACGCTAGGTGGCAGTTAGTGACTTTGCATGTACTACTTATACTTGTTTTTTTGAAAGATGGGACATGACAGGAGCGTTGCGATCGGAAAAACAATTGAATGTCACATAGCGTGGTAGACCTGTTGCTATGGTAACAACGGTTGAGTTGCCAAACTTACAGTTCCCACGTAGCGAGTGCTTAATAGCTCTCTTGGCGACATTTATTGTAGATAAACACAATATAATATTTGTTACGCAGTCAAATGACAAATCAATGTAAAATAATGACTTATATTATATGGTCATTAAGTTTTATATACATGAATTACAAATTGCAAACGTTTTCGCCCATTCAGGCATCTTCAGGCACAATTATACAATATCTCAATATCAAACTGTGTAACCATTACATTGGTGGTAGATAAACTGTTTAAGATTAATGATGTACAAAATATCTCCATAATTAAAATGTAATATTACAAGTCATAAAATTAAAATAATGTTAAAAACCACGTAGTGTTGTAATTAAACTTCATAATATTCTGTGGAACTCTTGTTCAGTAGAGTCCAATGAGAGATGAATTATGTGTCGTTTTATGTTTTGTACATCATTAATCTTAAACAGTTTAGCTACCACCAATGTAATGGCTACACAGTTTGATACTGAGATATTGTATAATTGTGCCTGAAGATGCCTGAATGGGCGAAAACGTTTGCAATTTATAATTCATGTATATAAAACTTAATGACCATATAATATAAGTCATTATTTTACATTGATTTGTCATTTGACTGCGTAACAAATATTATATTGTGTTTATCTATATTAATTGAAAATCTGAATATTTCCATCATGCTTTCTAAGACATTTATTGTGCATACAGTGTTAGCATTGGTACGTTTCGTCTTTGATTCTCTGTCAATTTTTGTGTTGTTTTCTTACCTTTGCGTCAATTGTCAATGAATGTTTTAACGTCAACCATCGTAACGTCAATTGATACCTTCCATCAGCTGGCAGCATGTTAGTCCATATTGGCAACATAGCACTGTAGTTCCAAGTTCGGCCGCTAAACTGTCATGTCCCATCTTTCAAAAAAAAACATTTATAGCGGTGAACACTGCCTGCCACCTAGCGGCAAAATAACTTTGGTTGAGCAGGCAGTTTACGCAGCTACACGAAGCGATCCAGCAGGCAGTGATTTGTACATCTTATTCATTTGTTCTCACGTCTTTTGTTTTCTAACGTCGCCTTGCAACAAATACCTTACTATAATAATACCGGACAGCTAGCAGTTTTGCGTGCGAACGACGCTGGTGCTGCTACCTACCTTCCGGTGTGGAGATACTCGCGAAACAAGCTATAATCAACTGAAATGTCTTTTGTTGCTGGGCTAGTTAATAGTTTTATTAATTAGTGCTGTGTTAAAATGTCAGGGTGTATATGTACTGTTTATAATTGTGACAATTGCAGCATTACAAATTGCTCCACATCGTACTTTCGATTTCCGAGAGTTCATAAAACGTGAGTCAACAAAATTCTTTATTAGGCCTAATGCCTTCGTCTCTGTGTTGATAGAACAATAAAAATTAGTTTTTTTTATTTAGGCCTAATAAATGAATAGAAGTTAAAATATATTGGAAATTTTTAAGGTTTTAGCAAATTAAGTTTTATTGTTGTCTGCATGCCTTTAATAATTATTATTACAAGCATCAGAATACTACCATTTTTATTTTTGCAGTTGTCAGCAATGGGTATATGAAGCATTATTGTAAATTCATTCCTAATGTCAGAACTGGTTTTGTCTCACTAAAGCAAAAAAAAAAAAAAAAAATGTAACAATCAATAATTACGGAGAGTAATATGAAGTATGCAATATTCTCATAATATGCAGCTCTGATATGAGGTAATAATTTTACATTAAATACTATTCAACATTTCTCAAGTGTTTCATATATAATTGCACATTAGTAACTCACGTTTTAAACAATAGTCCGAATCCCGCTATGTTAATATTTGTATATGTTGACGTAATTCCATCCCGCTCCGCTAGATGTCAGGTCAGCGATATTTCGCACTCACGCCATTGCTACTAGTATACAGCTGTCCGGTATTATTATAGTAAGGTATTTGCTTGCAACCTGAATTTTGTTATTTTCAGTTGTAAGATGAAAAAAGTTTATTTCGGATAACTTCTTGAATTTAATTAAATTTACCAAATTAAATGTACAAAATGTGCTCCATTGTTGACTAGACAGACGAAGCATAATTTCCGAACTTCTCTACATAGCATTTCCATAGTGTCAAAACCATACATATTACCCGCACATTCTGTTTGGGGAACGGTAGTTGCTTGTACTACACAGCGCGCCGCTGTTACGTCACCTCTCCCTTGTTCTAATCATAGACTATGTCTTTCTCTTTCTCACAGAGTTACAACATAAGATCGCAGCGTCGCTGTTTACGTTCCACATACAAAATGGTTACCTAGTGAATAACGTGAATCCAAACTTGGCCTTTTATTATTTTCCATTCTGTTTTAATTTTTTAAAGAATGGGTTTATAATTAGACATAAAATCCCTATTGGGCAATGGCCTTCTACTCAAGGTAAGGTGAGATGGCTGCGTTGATCTTATAATACACAACCATAATATTTCTCAATATTATTTTTTGTTATTACCTGACATGACTTGTAATCAACATTAGTTTTTGTAATTTTATTCTTTTCCGCTCCGCTCTGATCAACAATAACAAAAATCTAGCTTGCCAGAGACGATAGAAAACAAAAGATGTGAGAACAAATGAATGAGATGTATAAACAATTGAATACTCTTTCAAATTTAAGTATCATAATATAGGGGTGCCATTTTAAATTTCAAAGACGCGAGAGGTCAAGGGAATGAAACCTAAAATGGAATTAATTCTAGTTTCAAAACTTCTCTCTCAATTTCTAAATTAACGTGTTTTTTGTTTTTTGTTTTTGTTTAATGTAATTTGATTTAAGTAAATAGTTATTTAGACTGGAATGTTTTGAAATGAAAACCCTGTATTGATGTACATATCCTAGGGTTACTCTGCAAGTAATTCATATTTTCTAAAACTAAATTACACCTAAGAATAGTAATTTAATATTCATCCGCATGTCGACAGTGGCGCCATAATATTCCAAACATTTGATCATAACCAAGAGATGAAAGTTACTTTTGTAAGCTAAAAATATTAGGCCACAAAGTTTGGCTAAACTGCAGAATTGGTGTGAAGCCGATGAACCGTGCCCTTACGATGACAACCAAGCACACAATGTTGCCAACATGGCAGAACACTATATGTTTGTCCTTACAATATTTTTGTTTCCCAAACTCCTAAACTTAACAAAAGCGGTAAATTATTATGGCTGCTGCAAGTATTTTCGTAAACGACTAATTTCTTCTGGACCAAAAATACAACACCAAAGATAAATAATTAAGACCGCTTTGGCGTTGTATTTTTGGTTCAGGGGAAATAACTACTAGTTTGCAAAAAAAAAACTTGCAGTGACCGTAATAATTATTCACCGCTTTGGTGAAGGTTGTCCCCAAGTTTGTTTTCGTCGATTTCAATGATATTCCCTGAACCACATATTTCTCCTTTATTTCGCTCTGATAACGTAATATAAAATCTTTCAAAATCCGTATTTTCTTTTAGTGCATTCAAAAAACCGTCACTGTACACACTAAACCTTGCACTTGACTACAGCAGTCAACTCTTCGACAATATAGTTACGAATTTTACTATAGCCAGGCAACATTTATTTCAAAGTGAGCAGAAACCAAATGCTCCTATCGGTCAGACTGGAGTTGGAATTAAGTAATTTGTCTCGAGTATCTTGAAATGTACGGATTTGCTCCTGTGAAGTACGGTTTACTCTACATAGTGTAATATAGCACTGTTCTATTCCTACTACGTTAGTATAGGTACTTCAGATGAATTTTAAAATGTAAAATGATCTACCTCTCTGTCACGCCTCTAGTTATCAGTTAGTGAGTGTGGAACAATGACGTCATGCGTTCTCGAGAACGGAAGTTCTATGTTCTAAATTTTGTTTGGCTATAAAACATATCGCTTCTCTTTTGTTTCACATGGCTCGGTATGGCCCGGTCACTTGCAGCGAGTATAGTCGGCGTTGCTGTACCGCTTGGATTCTACAGTTGTTCCAAAAGTTCTTTAAACACTCTGTAAATAATTATGTATATTCTGTAAATAAATGTGTTAACTCAATTTATTAAAATCACCATATTATATAATTTAACGAGAGAACCATATAGTCCAATGGAAAGTGTGTGATGTGATTATGTTTACATGTTTTAGGTTTCTAAGTTAACGTGGGGGTTAGGTCTACAGAAATTCTGAAGCTAACCAAAGGTAAGAAAATTATTCGATTATGAATGAAGGAATTATTTTAATGTGATTAATTTAATTCCATAGGCTTTCCGAAATTCCTTCGCTAAGAATTATTTTCTAATGAATACTCATGTCCACCGCTGTGGAATAACGGTTAGCATGTCTGACTGTGAATCGAGCTAGTTCAAATTCTAGTTGGGGCAAGTTGCTTGGTTGAGGCTTTTCCGGAGTTTTCCCTCAACCTATTAAGGGCAAATGCTGGGTAACTTTCGGCGCTTTACCCTGGACTCATTTCGCTGACATTATCACCTTCATAAAACGTCATAAAATAACATATTTAAAAAATGAATGCTCATATAGCGTGGTTTCACAGACTAAGTGTATGAGATAAATACCCTCATATATTTTTCACTTTGATTTAGTCATACCCAGTAGGATATTGGCTCTATTACCGCTTCTTGCGCTATATCCCTTTGAGAACGTTATCTTTCCCGGCAACATATTTATGTACTATTGTCAATTATCTTGCACATTTACATATTCTAAATCATCCATCTCTTACGGAGTGTTATGACACTATTCTACCACCGTACTTCTCTTTCTGGAAAACATTTTCGTTGAGTTTTTACTAAAGATGTTACTAATTGGTCCAACAGAACAGTATCTGTTATAGTGACAATTAATATTTGAGGATAAAAATTCGCTCCGGCGCCAGGGATCGAACCCGGGTTGACGTTTATATTTCAAGACAACTGTCATTATACAAGGAGCGCACTCAGCTGAGTGACTCAGTGGTCAGAGCACTTGGTACGTAGAACCAAGGACCAAGATTGCTGTGCACTTTACTGCGGAATCCCGGCCATTAGTCACTCAGCTGAGTGCGCTCCTAGTATAATGGCAGTTGACTTGAAATATTAACGTCAACATATATGTCCAACTTGGAGTCAAGCCACAAAAGGGAAACGATGTAGGAGGAGAGTTCGGTCCGGTGCTGTGGATTGAATTCGGCGTAGCTCAGTGGTCAGAGCGCTTGGTACGTAGAACCAAGGACCCGGGTTCGATCGCCGGCGCCGGAGCGAATTTTTCTCCTCAAATATTAATTTTCGTTGAGCCTTTTCCATACACCCTCTATTCCCTCCCACCGAACATCCTCATATTCATCTTTTTTCACTGTGTCTGTTCCTCGACTTTGGAATTCCCTACCGAGTAATGTAAGACACTGCCAGATATCAAACCAATTGAGTAGCTTAATATTAAAGACGGACATCTGTCGTCTCCATAGTTTTGATCTAAAGGCAATTTTTTAATTCACAGTGTTCTTTGTAATATTTAAGACAATTTATTTTATAAATGTAGTGTTAGAGTTTGCATATGGTTTCACTATAACTGGAAAGAGCATGAATAATTGTATAAAAAAACCACAGCTATCTAAATTTGGATTGAGGTCAGATGTCCGTCTTTGATATTAAGCTACTCAATTTAAGAATAGACTAATGGCATATTTTTCTAACAATTCTTGTTAACAAATGTAGCTGTTACAAGTTTCTCAATGTTTAATGGTTATATATATCACAGAATAAATACTTAAATTATCTTATTATTTTTATTATTATTTTTATTATTATTATTATTATCATTATTATCATTATTATTATTAAACTAGTTCGATTAATTAAAATGTGTCTCAGTGAAACGTACAGCAGAGTTCGTATAGGTCAGTTTCTGTCACATGAATTTCCAATTCACTGTGGGCTAAAGCAAGGAGATGCACTATCGCCTTTACTTTTTAACTTTGCTCTAGAGTATGCCATTAGGAAAGTCCAGAATAACAGAGAGGGTTTGGAATTGAACGGGTTACATCAGCTGCTTGTCTATGCGGATGACGTGAATACGTTAGGAGAAAATCGACAAACCATTAGGGAAAATACGGGAATTTTACTTGAAGTAAATAAATAGGTTTGGAAGTAAACCCCGAAAAGTCAAAGTATATGATTATGTCTCGCGACCAGAATATTGTACGAAATGGAAATATAAAAATTGGAAATTTATCCTTTGAAGAGGTGGAAAAATTAAAATACCTGGTAGCAACAGTAACAAATATAAATGATACTCGGGAAGAAATTAAACACAGCATAAATAGGGGAAATGCCTGTTATTATTCGGTTGAGAAGCTTTTATCAACCAGTCTGCTGTCAAAAAATCTGAAAGTTAGAATTTATAAAACAGTTATATTACCGGTTGTTCTTTATACTGTAGTTGTGAAACTTGGTCTCTCACTTTGAGAGAGGAACATAGGTTAAGGGTATTTGAGAATAAGGTGCTTAGGAAAATATTTGGGGCTAAGAGGGATGTAGTTACAGGAGAATTGAGAAAGTTACACAAAGCAGAACTGCACGCATTGTATTTTTCACCTGACATAATTAGGAACATTAAATCCAGACGTTTGAGATGGGCAGGGCATGTAGCACGTATGGGCGAATCCAGAAATGCATATAGAGTGTTAGTTGGGAGGTCGGAGGGAAAAAGACCTTTGGGGAGGCCGAGACGTAGATGGGAGGATAATATTAAAATGGATTTGAGGGAAGTGGGATATGATGATAGAGAATGGATTAATCTTGCACAGGATAGGGATCAATGGCGGGCTTATGTGAGGGCGGCAATGAACCTCCAGTTTCCTTAAAAGCCAGTAAGTATTATTAGTATTATTATTATTATTATTATTATTATTATTATTAATACTATTACTATTTCTTACTATTATTTATTATTGTCTCACTAACATTACTTATCTAACTTTCATTATATACTTTTACTTTCGTCATTCACTTTCACGTAGTTTTACGGTTTAAATATTGTAATAACTATGTAACCAATTATATTCAATTGGAATTAGTGTCTGGCTGGGCGGAAGAGAATGCCTACTGGCCTTAGCTATGTCAGATTAAATAAATAAATAAATAAATAATTATATACATGGTGTTATAAAAAGTATAATATTTTGAGGAGAAGTAGTATTCAACAAAAGAATACATAAATTCTAATAAACATGGGTTCTAAAACACATATACATTAAGAGATATGGGCAATTGTTCATCACTATAGATCCATAGAAGGCGCTCAATGTAATATCCATTCATTGTAATGAATCCCTCTGCCCTACGTCTTAGGAACACACGCATTCCTTGAATTACTCCTGGTTGGTAAAAAAATTTGAAATTATGTTTTATTTAACGACGCTCGCAACTGCCGAGGTTATATCAGCGTCGCCGGTGTGTGGGAATTTTGTTCCGCAGGAGTTTTTTCACATGCCAGTAAATCTACTGACATGAGGCTGTCGCATTTAAACACACTTAAATGCCATCGACCTGGGCCGGGATCGAACTCGCAACCTCGAGCACAGAAGGTCAGCGCTATACCCACTATGCTACCCAGGCCGACTCCTAGTTGGTCTCAGATGTGCTGGCAGGCACTGAAGACGCGCCCCTGTAGTGTTTGTACATCACCAAGTGGCTGTAAGAGACACTCTGATACGAATAATCACACACAATGTAACATGTAGATCCTCCAAAACCGTGACTATAGCCAAACAGTGTAAAAACAGCTGCAAAGGTGTTTTTTTTCTAAAAGCAGATTAGATAAAAGTATGTTTCATGACATATCTCGCTTATCTTCCAAAATTCCCGAGTTTGCGTTGGTGTTTAGCCGCCTACAGATAGCCTACCCAATGTTAGTAAATCTACCAACAATCTTGAACGTTTTTTCAAGCCTTTTAAAAAAGGAACAGACAATGTGGCAAGATCGTAACTGGACTTGACCTTAAATTAGACACAGGTGTCGTAAAAACACAGTCTAGTACACTGATGTCAAAGCAAACGCATTTTTCTGACCTTGAAGTCGTGCGCGGGCAGCAAGCGCTAAGTACGGAAAGAGGAAGGGTTGTGTATATGAATAAGCAACCTGTTGGATTAAGAAAACAGTGGTGCACAAACTTCAAACGGAACGTGAAATTTTATGTCGTTATTTTTATATGGCTTCTTTCTGTTTAATATTATCTATATTGTCTGTAAAACAAAAGTACTAACACTGATTTCTTAATATTGCACTTGTGTTTTAAATCTTAATAACATAATAGAGAGTTAAGAAGGAATATTCACTTAAATTCCATAGTAGTATAATATTATACTGTATTAAGTGGATGAAATACATCATTCATAAAGAAAGAGATATTCCAAAGAAAGAGAAAAGTGTTATGTTTTATTTAACAACGCTCGCAACTGCAGAGGTTATATCAGCGTCGCCGGATGTGCCGGAATTTTGTCCCGCAGGAGTTCTTTTACATGCCACTAAATCTACTGACATGAGACAGTCGCATTTAAACACACTTAAATGCCATCGACCTGGCCCGGGATCGAACCCGCAGCCTTGGGCATAGAAGGCCCCCAAAGAAAGAGATTGAGTATGACATGATAAGTTGGAATTTATATTGATGGTATCTTTAGTCTTACAAAAGTAATCAATAAACTAATCAAAACAATATTAGTGTACAAAGCAAAGTTACCTAGGTACTGTATCTGTTTTAAGTGTAACTAATATTCCATAACAAAAGTCTTATCGCATTATGCTTTTAAGGTGATATTTGTGAGCAACTTTCTATCATCAGAATATTAAATTATTTTCTCGAAATCTGCTGAAGCTATAGAGCTGACATTTTTACAACACATGGGCACATATCTTTTGCTTACGATGTAACAGTAGTTGCTTTGTTAATTCATTTCCTTACAAACAATTTCTATGCGAATATTTTCAAAATTTTCAATAAACTATCTTCAATAATACGTATATACTGTATATTAGATTTACTAAAACATTCTGTAAGGCTACTAAATAAATAAATTTCACTTTTCTATACGAAAAGTTAAGAAAATATTTCTTTTGAATAAAAAAATCAAACTTGTGAAAAATGAGCATTAAAATTAAAACTTACATTCTTATAATGCACTTATACTTCTCAGGCAAATCTAAAAATTAATATGGATACAGTTTTAATAAGTTCTCTTCCCTTTATCTATTGAATCAGTGCTGGCCATCTCTGAATATAGCTCGACCAAGCGGCATATATCATCTCTTTCGTCTGTCTCTTTCCTTTCCGCTGTAAAGCGCTCAGGCTCTCCTGGGCTCTAAAGCGCGCGCTTGCTCCCGTGGGCATTAATTGACATTACTGGTCTAGTATATGCAGTCACGGAAGCTCAATACGTAGTAAATATGCATCCATAAATAGTTGCTAACCACTAGGATCGCTAATATCGCCTCATTGCAGACAATGCGAAATAGTACCGGCACAGTCAATTGTTCCCAGCACCCTCAAAACTCAAGCTTCGTGACTGTATATACTAGGCTGTGGTAAAAAATTCATTTCATTCTGAAATGTAAGCACATACCATTCATCAAATTATGTGAGCGAAGTGAAAATAGAAGGCCTTCAAGAATGTCCTATACAGTGATGAAATATTCATTAATTCATTCATATAGTCACTTAAATGCATTCTTCAATAAATCACTCCAAATGAATAGGAATATAGCGTGAATTGTGTAAGAAGGTAATTTGTTCTGTTGGTCACATTGTTCAACATTGTTTACGTATTGTATTTATTTACATTCCATGGTATTCGTACATCGCTTCACAACTAGAATATGGAATATGTCAAAAAATATCTTGATAGCACTACAAAATCTTAAATTATAGTCACAGTCCAGTTGAAATATATACAGAAGAGTTTTACAGTATACTGATACAACACAAGGGGTTAGTATCAATACTTAATACAAGACAGAAATATTAATTCAGTGTTGTTGGATGTCATAAATTCACCTACAGATTAGAAGACGTGATAAATTAGGTACTTCTTAAATTAACCCTAAATAATCTTATGTTTTGAGTTTAATTTTTTATATCCATAGGGAGGTTTTTCTAAATTTTTACTGCCATATAACGCACTCCTTTTTGATAGCACGATAGACTTGCCGATGGAGTATAAAAATCATTTTTGACGTGTATTTATGCTATGAACTGTTGAATTAGTTACAAAGTTTCCATGACTACTTACGAGAAAGTTTATTAACGAAAAAAATATACCGACAAGCTATGGGAATTATTTGTAGTTGTTTTTAATGGTTCTACACGATTCCCAAGATTTGGCACCTACTATTATTCTAATTACTCTTTTTTGTAGTATGAATATACTGTTACTATCTGTAGAATTTCCCCAGAATATTATTCCAAAACTCTTTATCGACTGGAAATACGGAAAGTATATTTACTATCCTTTGCATAGATGTAATCGCAAAACATGCTGAATTTAGTTTGGGGGTAATTTCTTTAATATGATTTTTCCAATTTAACATATATTATCGATTTGTAAGCCAAGAAATTTAGTTGTTTCTATTAGGGACCTATTGTTAATTATTGCGCTTGAAATGTGCGAGGTTGAATGTGGGCAAGATTTAAATTAGATTGTGTTTTTTTCGTTAGAATTTAATACTAATTTATTGACAAATACGTAAATAAATACAAATAAAAATTAACATGACACATTAAATACTGCTTTAAGAAATATTAGAAACAAAAATTAATGATATTCATCGTTCTAAATGATTTTGGGATAAAAATAACAATAAAAAATGTATAAATTAGAAATTACATGCTGGTGAACGTATAATGAACAGTAAAAAGAAATGTGTACCTTAGTGAATATTTATTTTTCTTCCAAAGGAAGTAATAATTATAAAAAACTGTATCACAAAAATATTCATTTCGTCAGATGAATTTGAACCTGTAAAGTCCAGCAACGGCTTCAAGACAAACATTTCACCAACCAAGATGACTCTTTGTAACTAACTTCATCATTTAGCAAGGTGAATATCGACATGACACATTTCGAGACATCGTATAGAATATACAGTCTGATCCGTTTGGGTATGGATAATATTAATCAATTATTATAAAGCTATTATTATAATATGAAAATTTTCTTGCTGGTTATATTATGATTAAAAGATGGGAGTTTCCATATATGACAATCAACAATGCATAATCTGAAAGGATAAATGAAAATCGTAGATGATTAAAATGGCTACTACAAATCAACAGCGGCACAATGTGTTCTTTGGTACGCTAAATTTGAGAGTGTTAAAAGAGTTCAAAGGGAATTTCGACGTGAATATGATGTGTGTAATGTACCTAAATACGATTCCATAATGTTGTGTTATCGAACATTTGTAGAAACAGGTTCTGTGTTAAAAAAAAAAAACATGCAGGAGATCGCTGGCGAAACCCAGTACCTGAAACAGCTATCTCTTGGCTTGACCCCCAAACTCCCCAGATCTAACCCCCTCTTTACTTCTTCTTGTGAGGTTTTGTTAAAGACATAGTCTAGTCACAGAAACCCAGGAACATTGATGATCTGAGAGTAAAAATTTCTCAAACTTTTCAACAAATCACCCCTCTTATGTTACAACGGACATGTGCTGAATTGCATCACCGTTATGAGTTGTGCAGGGTGCGTAATGGGGGTCATGTTGAGCTCTGAGGAATCTCCCATCTTTCAGTGTTGTATGCACAAAGTTTCAACAAATGAAGTTCAGTAGTAAATGTTTTACGGTGTTTTTATTTTATCCATACCCAAACGGATCATCCTGTAGATTATATTACATCGAGATCTTTTATCAACGTCTTTCTGTATTTTACTTTTGGAGCTGTGATTTGTCTATCCAGCTTCCTAGTGTTATTACAACATGACAAATATCCATTTATATGGGACCTAAAGGTTTTGCTTACTATATAAAGTGAAATTGGGTTGAAACATGAGTTCAACAGCAACAGAATTACCGACATTTCTTGTAGGAAGAAAAACATCATGTCTGTTTGTTGAAAGAAGCTATTACTGATGACATCCACCATGAAGGACGGAAGATACCCGGCAGTGAACACCATACTGGAGGCTATCAACATATTGGCACTTCTTGCACGAACGCGTTTTAAGGTTTCCATGCCTACAGGCTCTCCAGGAATGAGCAAAATGCTTTTCTTCAAATGTCTAGAAGCCGCCACAGATAGAGAAGTTACCGCAACGACAGGGATGAATGAATAAACAAAGAAACCGATTATAGAAAATACTACATGATTTTCGGTAGGGAACGTTGCAAATAACAACAATACAAGAAGAGAGATAATGCAAGAAAACAGCCAAGACACGTACATAAGTCCAAGGCGGAATCTTCTGAACATGCAGCAATTCGGGTTATGAACCCTCCTCAATGAGGCAACTGCTATATACCTCTGAATACTGAGGATCGTGACAGAGTAAGCGGAAACTCCAATTGTTATGTTTATAATATAAGCATAGCTTAGTGACGTCACATTATGATACCAATCGACAACCCACACAGAGGGAAGAAAAAACATAACAGAACAGACCATCACGTTGATCAAGTTGGCGATTGTTAAATTAAAGATCATCAAATTTTGATCAGTTCGCAGTGCCTTGTTACGTACGAAAATGTGTAACAACACGCCATTGATAATTATGCTTATGCTTATTATAGTTAAGCAAATTGTATTAAATACTGTCTGTAAGTTATCGTCTGGCGTATAATATTCCATTCCTAGATATTTCTTTAGCAGTTTCTCAAGAAGTATTTCTGTCTCTTTATTCAAGTAATGTGTATCCCAATTCCTTACATTGAAGAAGCGTTCTATCCAGTTGTTGAGGCTGTAGTTATAGGTGATATTCTGTGTCAATATTAAGTTTGTTACAAACATAAGTTTATAGAAATTCTCCTTTTCTACGATATGCTTCAAATGATTGTCAGAAATATCAGTCACTGATTGATTGTCAGATATGTGACCAACGTTCAAATGAACCTGAGTCAGTAAGCACAAAATACACCCAAAATCACTTTTTGACTCGTTTATTCCACTTTCTAAAGCACTGTCACAAAACAGATGTCTCATTTTGTCATTCTCATCTCCTCTGGTCGCACACTGGAATTTTCTTCTTATATCCGACACTACACACGTTAACAATTCCGAGTTTTTAACGCTGAATTCAATATTGTTATGTAAGCACTCTGATATTTTTATGGCTTCTTCGTTCAGAGCATCTTCTTTTACATGTAAGAGACTGAGGTCACATAATGCATTTAGATCACAAGCTGCATCTCTTTGTATTTTCTGTTCGGTCCGTACCAGCTGTAGCATTACGATCTCCAGCAGCCAAAGGCTCCGAACAAAGATCTGTAAATAATATTGATAACATTTTTAAGGGTTTGTCTACTGTATGTAAAGTTGCGTCATAACAATCAAGCGAGGAAACAAAAGCACCATCATTATCATCAGGTCCGAATTAATTCAATTATCTGAATATTCTCATTATTATCTTGAATTTATTAAACATGGCCCAGAAATTTATTCAAAGACAGGTTGGCACCTCATAATTGACACCAATGAAGCATCACTGATGAGACAACTAAGTAAGGAGAAAATGGGGAAAGTTAGCCAGCTCCTTTCCTCTTTATCTTTGAAATAATTGGTGGATCAAAAATCACGTGCAAACAAAGAGTAACACGGTAAAAGCAAACGTAGCTTACAAAAAAAAAAAAAAGTGGATCAAGAAAAACGTAAACAAACAAAAAGTAGCATGGTAAAAGCAAACGTACCTTACAGAAGAAATTGGTGGATTAAAAATCATGTGAACAAACAAAACGTAGCATGGTAAAAAGCAAATGTAGCCTGCAGTAAAAATTGATGGATCAAAAATTGAGTAAACAAACCAAAAGTAGCATGGTAAAAGCAAAGGTAGCCTACAGCAAAAAATTGGTGGATCAAAACTCGAGTAAACAAACGAAAAGTGGTACGGTAGAAGCAAACGTAGCCTACAGCAAAAATTGTTGGATTAAAAATCAAGTAACGAAACAAAAAGTGGCATGGTAAAAGCAAATGTAGCCTACAGCAAAAATTGTTGGATTAAAAATCAAGTAAAGAAACAAAAAGTAGCATGATAAAAGCAAACGTAGCCTACAGCAAAAATTGTTGGATTAAAAATCAAGTAAATAAACAAAAAGTAGCATGGGAAAAGCAAACTTAGCTTTCAGCAAAAATTGTTGGATTAAAAATCACGTAAACAAACAAAAAGTAGCACGGTAAAAGCAAACGTAGCCTACAGCAAAAATTGATGGATTAAAAGCACGTAAACAAACAAAAAAGTAGCACGGTAAAAGCAAACGTATCCTACAGCAAAAATTGTTGGATTAAAAATCACGTCAACAAACAAAAAGTAGCATGGTAAAAGCAAACGAAGCCTACAGTAAAATTTGGTGGATTAAAAATCACGTCAACAAACAAAAAGTAGCACGGTAAAAGCAAACGTAGCCTACAACAAAAATTGTTGGATTAAAAATCACGTCAACAAACAAAAAGTAGCATGGTAAAAGCAAACGTATCCTACAGCAAAAATTGTTGGATTAAAAATCACGTCAACAAACAAAAAGTAGCATGGTAAAAGCAAACGAAGCCTACAGTAAAATTTGGTGGATTAAAAATCACGTCAACAAACAAAAAGTAGCATGGTAAAAGCAAACGTAGCCTACAGCAAAAATTGTTGGATTAAAAATCACGTCAACAAACAAAAAGTAGCATGGTAAAAGCAAACGAAGCCTACAGTAAAATTTGGTGGATTAAAAATCACGTCAACAAACAAAAAGTAGCACGGTAAAAGCAAACGTATCCTACAGCAAAAATTGTTGGATTAAAAATCACGTCAACAAACAAAAAGTAGCATGGTAAAAGCAAACGTATCCCACAGCAAAAATTGTTGGATTAAAAATCACGTCAACAAACAAAAAGTAGCATGGTAAAAGCAAACGAAGCCTACAGTAAAATTTGGTGGATTAAAAATCACGTCAAGAAACAAAAAGTAGCACGGTAAAAGCAAACGTATCCTACAGCAAAAATTGTTGGATTAAAAATCACGTCAACAAACAAAAAGTAGCATGGTAAAAGCAAACGAAGCCTACAGTAAAATTTGGTGGATTAAAAATCACGTCAACAAACAAAAAGTAGCATGGTAAAAGCAAACGTATCCTACAGCAAAAATTGTTGGATTAAAAATCACGTCAACAAACAAAAAGTAGCATGGTAAAAGCAAACTTAGCCTACAGCAAAAATTGTTGGATTAAAAATCACGTCAACAAACAAAAAGTAGCACGGTAAAAGCAAACGTATCCTACAGCAAAAATTGTTGGATTAAAAATCACGTCAACAAACAAAAAGTAGCATGGTAAAAGCAAACGTATCCTACAGCAAAAATTGTTGGATTAAAAATCACGTCAACAAACAAAAAGTAGCATGGTAAAAGCAAACGTAGCCTACAGCAAAAATTGTTGGATTAAAAATCACGTCAACAATCAAAAAGTAGCATGGTAAAAGCAAACGTATCCTACAGCAAAAATTGTTGGATTAAAAATCACGTCAACAAACAAAAAGTAGCATGGTAAAAGCAAACGAAGCCTACAGTAAAATTTGGTGGATTAAAAATCACGTCAACAAACAAAAAGTAGCATGGTAAAAGCAAACGTAGCCTACAGCAAAAATTGTTGGATTAAAAATCACGTCAACAAACAAAAAGTAGCATGGTAAAAGCAAACGAAGCCTACAGTAAAATTTGGTGGATTAAAAATCACGTCAACAAACAAAAAGTAGCATGGTAAAAGCAAACGTAGCCTACAGCAAAAATTGATGGATTAAAAGCACGTAAACAAACAAAAAAGTAGCACGGTAAAAGCAAACGTATCCTACAGCAAAAATTGTTGGATTAAAAATCACGTCAACAAACAAAAAGTAGCATGGTAAAAGCAAACGTAGCCTACAGCAAAAATTGTTGGATTAAAAATCACGTCAACAAACAAAAAGTAGCATGGTAAAAGCAAACGTATCCTACAGCAAAAATTGTTGGATTAAAATCACGTCAACAAACAAAAAGTAGCATGGTAAAAGCAAACGAAGCCTACAGTAAAATTTGGTGGATTAAAAATCACGTCAACAAACAAAAAGTAGCATGGTAAAAGCAAACGTAGCCTACAGCAAAAATTGATGGATTAAAAGCACGTAAACAAACAAAAAAGTAGCACGGTAAAAGCAAACGTATCCTACAGCAAAAATTGTTGGATTAAAAATCACGTCAACAAACAAAAAGTAGCATGGTAAAAGCAAACGTAGCCTACAGCAAAAATTGATGGATTAAAAGCACGTAAACAAACAAAAAAGTAGCACGGTAAAAGCAAACGTATCCTACAGCAAAAATTGTTGGATTAAAAATCACGTCAACAAACAAAAAGTAGCATGGTAAAAGCAAACGTAGCCTACAGCAAAAATTGATGGATTAAAAGCACGTAAACAAACAAAAAAGTAGCACGGTAAAAGCAAACGTATCCTACAGCAAAAATTGTTGGATTAAAAATCACGTCAACAAACAAAAAGTAGCATGGTAAAAGCAAACGTAGCCTACAGCAAAAATTGTTGGATTAAAAATCACGTCAACAAACAAAAAGTAGCACGGTAAAAGCAAACGAAGCCTACAGTAAAATTTGGTGGATTAAAAATCACGTCAACAAACAAAAAGTAGCATGGTAAAAGCAAACGTAGCCTACAGCAAAAATTGATGGATTAAAAGCACGTAAACAAACAAAAAAGTAGCACGGTAAAAGCAAACGTATCCTACAGCAAAAATTGTTGGATTAAAAATCACGTCAACAAACAAAAAGTAGCATGGTAAAAGCAAACGTAGCCTACAGCAAAAATTGATGGATTAAAAGCACGTAAACAAACAAAAAAGTAGCACGGTAAAAGCAAACGTATCCTACAGCAAAAATTGGTGGATTAAAAATCACGTCAACAAACAAAAAGTAGCACGGTAAAAGTAAACATAACCTACATAAAAAATTGGTGAATCAAAAATCACGTAAACAAATTGAAAGTTGCGTGAGGAAACCGAACTTCACCCCTTTCTCCTCTAACAATAAGTACAAATATAACTTAAAACTTACCGGTATACGAAATATGTACTATTCGAGTTTATAGAAAAAAGGTGATAATTTACACAAAATATATAGGTACGATTATATTTTCTTTAAATATTCATAACTTACACAAAATATACACTATTCTATTTCGTACAAACTATGCTCATAACTTATTTGTAATGTACATTCTTCTATTTTCCGCAAAAAATAACATTCCTACAAGTTTCAAGATATAAATAAGAAATAATCCTTGCTATAATACGAAAACTACTTTATGGAAATGATCACTGACAATTCATCAACTTTATTTAAATTACCTTTCACGTAAAATGTTTGAGGAATGTGAGTTTTTTAAGAGAGTACTGTTCATTGCTTGTTTGCTTATGCAATATAAATTACTCGTGTGTTTTCTCCCTTTATTTGGTTTTGAATTCTGAAACAAAGTAATTTCACTTGTACCAGAGATAATTGTTAAGACCTACATGAGCGCATAGTGGATTGTTAGAAAACTATGACCAAAGCTCCGTATGAAATGAAAATCGATTAAAAACAGATGTATGAGAATGGATTAGTTACAGCTTTATGTATGTAATTTTCATTTGTCTTAACTCTTAGACATTTACCATGGTAGGAGGTTCTGTTAACTGTTGCTAACAAATTTTGTACAGCAAGTACTACAGTAGTGAAGATAAAGATCTGAAGCTGTGATAAGAACTTTAAAACAGAGTCCTATTTACATGGATAATGCCACGATAATCCAGGATTCAATGCAGAAGACAAGTTACGAAATAATTCTTAGTGTATGCCTAATCAGTCAAGTGGGTTTAAACCACTCATGACGTTCAATAAATATAAGAGTATTTACAGTAGATGTAACAGCAACATACCAGTTTAAACATAGTTTGGAATGTGGTAATGATTTAAATGTTCTCTCCTTAATACGACGTATTTAATTTGATTATTCTACATTATTTTTCATTTCCTAAATAACACTTCTGGTAAATAATATCATAAGAGTCTTCAAAAGTATACGCTTATATATACAGTTTGGCCCAGAATAAAGTATTCCAAATTATTTTTAAGTTGGTTATTTTACGACGCTTTATCAACTGGTCTGGTTGGACGCGCTTCCGAACAGAGGCAGCAGCATTTTCTCTAAGGTTACAGCACAGTTTTGAAGGCGACTCTGAACATATAAAATGTTCTTAAAACAGTTCATACTACGAAGCAAACTGCTACCAGATCAAATAATGTTGAATCTCACTTGTTTGATGAGATCATAATTGCGAAAAATGTTCTGAATTCTAAACAAGATGGTGAATTGAAGGAAATTTTAAAATCAAAACATTTAAATAAAATTTAGGTGGAGGACCTATTGAAAGGTGTTGATGAAAAGCTCCCAAATTTAAAAAATGATAAGAGCTCATTATGTATATTTCTGGTACAAATGCAGATGTTTAAAGATGTTCTCCTGCGTGAACTCATTGTGTACTTTAAAAATCATATTGAGCCCGATAAGCAGTTAATATATTAAATTGGGTTAAACAAAGTCCGTCTATACTTATCTTTGAAACAAAATAACTAAAACTTATTTGTACACATTGTTTAATAAGTTTTAACGTTTTCGACTCTACAAAGTCATTATCAGAAGTCATGCCGTAGAATACATAGGAATTTGAATGTGCATTTATGTGATCTACTGTAGTATATAACACTACTGTGTACTGATAAGAAAAACAAGCAGGATACATGCTCCACGAGCAGTGGAAACGTGTTCGAAGGACCTCAGAGTAAGTTGCTCCATTCAAACGGGGCAGCAAAATGACAAGTCCCAGCAAATGATCACTAGCAAAACCAGCCCTGATGTTTGCAGTAAACCTTTGCCGGAGACATACCTGAAACATTCGACAGAATCCGACAATGATTGCTAGGACGGTACAATAGATGTTCAGAATGACATTATGTAACCAGTCCGCAAGGGTATTTGAGAAAAAAATGAATTTAATAATTTCATTAATTGTAAATGCCACTAAAACCTGTCTTTTCTTCGCTGTCGCGTAACTTTTAAACGGCGCTTCAGAAAACATTGTTTCACGAAAACCCATACTCTCTATTTGTAAACCGAAACAAAAATTAAACCTTCAAACTAGCACAACTAGTTCCACTCACATAAATTGCGTATTCTAAGTGTCTGTGTATCCGTGATACTGTGCAGAAAATCAGCTTTTCTTTCTTCTTTGTTTGGAACTACAAGCCAAACATTGCATCCATTTTTCTTTCCATCTATATTATTATATATTACATGCAGGATGATTCACAAGGATTTACAGTCAATTATAGAGCTTATTTCCGAAGACATACTGAGCAAAAAATGTCATATAAACATGTGTCCTAATCTCAATGGGCCATATTCACAGACATTCTTAGCGCGGGCTTCCGGTGGATGATCAGCAAACTAAGGTTTTTCGTATTCATAAACCAGTGTTAGCGATGTGTGATGATGTGTGATGTGTGATATGTGATGATGTGTGATGTGTGATATATGATATGATGTGATATATGATATGATATGAATCCTGTACAAGTAATCAGTCGATAGCCGGGGCTAGTTTAGCACGCTCGTAGCGCGGGCTAGCGAAATATCTATGAATAGCACCCAATATTTTCAGAACTACACTAATTTGAAGTTGTTTGTAAAATACCATTATTCTTAACTAATATTCTGAAGCTAGAAATGTGTTGTTAAATCCATAGTTGCTTCGTACAGATTTTTTTTTTTAACTACAAAATTACATTTTCTTACGTATTTATCATAATTGTTACAAATCACGCCACTCTTGTAAATTCTTTAAGACTGTACATTAGGATGCATAATTAAACTGTAAAGAATCAAGTTACTAAAGTCGTATGAGACAAGTCCGTAACAAAAATATCATTTTTACTTAAAAATTGAAAAATAAAATTGTACAAAGCAATTAACAACACAGCTCCAGAACATTAGCCAATTAAAGAAATGATACTTCTGAATAGTTCATTCTCTATTTGTAATATTTTTTTACCCTCAAAACTAAATAAAAAAAGGTATTTTACTAACAACTTCAAATTAATGTAACTCTGAAAATATTGAGATTAGGACAAATATTTATATGACTTTTTTGCTCAAAATGTCTTCGGAAATAAGCTCCATAAGGGACGGTAAATGCTCGTGAATCACCCTGTATAATTTTTTATTATTATTATTATTATTATTATTATTATTATTATTATTATTATTATTATTAAAAATGTGAACAAAACCTACCGTAAGATATGTGGCTTCCATAAACAAACTGTTTTATTTATTAATAAATCACAGTATTTCACTTTGTATCACGTTCAGTATTCCCACTAGTACAATACTAATTATTTACATTTAGACCAGGAACTAAATTCGAGATCATTGCAAGTCATCTCCAATAATACCAAGATTGTAAATAGCACGTTATTCTGAAAGTGATTGTATGAGATAAACCAGTAACATTCTTCGAAAATTTAAATATTGCAACTTGACATTCGCAACATTTTCTCGTCACCCATCACACAGTAACTATTGTACATAGGCCTGTACAAAATCAACAAGTAATATAGACTGAGGCAGGTTAGGAACAACAGTGCACGTCTGTAGTGCGTATCACTCCAAACAAACTGATATCGAAACATCTTCATGACATAACATTCCCATCACCATGAAAAACAAAGGGGGAAGATAAAAGAGTATCTCTGTATCCATGTAATTCCAGCTAATTCGATAAGCTAAAGATATAACCCCCTCTTCCTTTCCATTTTCCCTCTCTTTTGTATGTTTATTTTCTATTTACATTGTCCTTCACATTTCCCTCTTTGTTTCTCCTTTCTTTTTTTTTATTCCTTTATTAACATATACAGAGTGATAGGGACATACGTGCAAATATTTTGATATTATTTTGTTTAACAACAAAGCATGTAAAACAACGCCCTATTTACTTTTTTCCCTTGGTCTATTTTGTCATAATGTACGTATTTTAAGGTCTGATGTTTTATGAATGATCACACTATGAAACGCCTGTCATTTTAGACCAGGAATGTCAGGGACACGGGCGAAGTAAAGGCCCATTCACAATGAAAATTAAGCATAACTTAAGAATGTAAACGTTACCATAAAACCAAAAAGTCATACCATCATAAACATAACCGCGAAGATACTTCGTAACCATGGAAACATAACAACGACGCCATTTCCTCATATTCTGTCGTATACTTCAGCGCTCCACGATTGTGTTCTGTTTGCAAATCACGTAAGCATAAGCATGAAAGTTTGGAGTTCGCAAACTTTCATGTTAACGTCTAACGGCAATGTTAATGTCAGCGTTTATGTGAATAATTGTGAATGATCCCATTTGGTAACCTGGGCGCAAACTTCTGTGTTTATTCTCTAGAAATAATTCTTCCGATGTCAGTCTCGTTGGAAACTATTCTCATAGCTGAGAATCTGTCTTCGCCTCATTTTGTTGAGATTCATTTGTAAAAAAAAATGTTCGCACAAGTGCTCCCAAATATTGGCATTGCTTATTCTGCAATCTTTCGAGCGATGTGGAATTTAAACAAATCAAAAATAACCACGGTAATACTTTTAAAATTGTTAACAACACAGCGTTATAACTTCTAGTTACATTTTCAATACTTTAGTAAAATTTTTTAGACCTAACTAAATCGCTTTCACGCACCTGAAAACTATTTGTTCACCCCATTCGATTAAAATTCTTACGCCCGTTTTCAAGATAAAATGTACAAATATACACTAATTGCTCGTTTAGTATGTATGTTTAGTCAGCGGTCCGAAAACTGGTTGGAATCTCAGAAGTGATATCAATAAGGCAACTAAGCCAGGAGATAATGTGATGGGGTAGGGTTGGCAGTTTCTTTCTCCCTCCACTGCACGTATCTCTGGCTAGTAACACACAGAGCATTCGCTTTTACATGATGTTGGTTCACAGGGCGGCGCGCGACCAACACGAAGGCCATTTAAATACGTGGCAAACCGTCTCCCGTATGCTCGACGCCTACATTATGTAAGCAAACGCTCTGTAGTTCAGTAAAATCGTTCTTTCTCGGACACAACATATCGTCATGTAAGATGTACTTCCTGATAATATATATATATATATATATATATATATATATATATATATATATATATATATATAGATCAGGGGCGGCTTTTGGAGTAGTGCCAGTGTGCCATGACACCACCAATGAAAGAAACAAAAATAATATCCTAGAAAGCAGTTGTAATAGTTTATACATTTTATTCGTATTTCATTTGAACGAGCGCGCACATATCCGGACGCACTCTTGCAGCGTTTTTCCGAACGTTGGAGCCACTTCGCTGAGGCACTACCTGCGTCCATATAACACTGTACAAAAGGCTACTGCTTCTAGTTTATATGCGTTTCTTATGGCTGACTTTGAGCCGAATTCAATTTGACTCAGTAGTTAATATTCCGCCCGCTAGAGCATAGTAATGCAGAAATTTCGCTAGATGGCAGGGTTGTTGGAGACGTTATTTGTCTATGAGTTAGAGTTCCGCGCCAAATGTTAATGTAATTTTGCCAATTCAAAACTAATGCACATAACTTGGATTTGAATGTGTAAATTATTATCCATTTAGCTATATTGAACGCAGAGATAGTCATGGTTCTTTTTAGAAAGATAAATATTTTTTTTCATATTATGTAAAACTGTTTGTTAATGTTGTGTAATATTTGTTTTATTTTGCGGCAACTAAATATCGCTACACTGTTGCTACAGTATTGATGCTTCTGTTAACGATACATGAGATCTGTGCAGGACATGAACATGTGTTATTCAGGCCGCTGCCTTGGATTCATCGGCCTGTTAAATAAAGTGCAAACGTGTTTGTTTATTATCTATGCTATTGTTTATCTCGTGTGTTTTTGCCAGTAATTTTACTAGTTATAAAAGTTATTTGTACTTGACTAACAATACTGTGAAAGTTTTGATTATCTGTATCTGTAAATTCCGTTATTAGTTTCAGAAATGTTATAGTAACTGTTACTAGATACATTATTAACTGTACACCTGGTAAAATAGCTGGTTTAATTAATGTGTTTTATTTAATATAATGCAAACGTGAACTGTTATTATTAATTTCACTAGGGTAATTTGCGTACAACTTTTTTCATTTTTGGCACCACCACCAGAATGTCTCACCGGCCGCCACTGATGTGTGTATATATGTGTGTATATGTATATATATATATATATATATATATATATATATATATAGGGTGTTTCAAAAATACGGGGCATAATTTCAGGTGTGTATTTCCCACATGTAGACAATCAAAATAGTTCATTACAACATGTGTCCGGAAATGCTTCATTTCCGAGTTATGGCCTTCACAACATTGAAATACACCGGAACGTTTTTCTTTCCGCAGGTCGTTGTCATTATAGAAGATGTTCAAAATGTCCACCTCCTGCTTGAATACAGACCTCACATCCATGCCTCATTGACCTGCGAACACGATCCCAAACTCCAGGAGTATTGCGTATGTCCTCAGAACATGCCACAGTTCGATTCCGAAGGGATTCCAAATCAGGCACCGGAGACGAATAAACGAATGATTTTAAATGGCCCCACAAGTAGAAATCGAGAGGGTTCATATCAGGTGAGGGTGGAGGCCAAGCAATTGGGCCACCTCTACCTATCCATCGATCAGGAAACCTTCGATCCAAGTACCTACACAACACTGAATGTAACCTTCGCCTCGGAATGAACTGTCAGAGTGCCCTCTCAATGTCTCCTTTGACGGCAAAAACCTGCGGAAAGAAAAACGTTCCGGTGAATTTCAATGTTGTGAAGGCCATAACTCGGAAATAAAGCATTTCCGGACACATGTTGTAATGAACTATTTTGATTGTCTACATGTGGGAAATACATACCTGAAATTATGCCCCGTATTTTTGAAACACCCTGTATATATACATATATATATATATATATATATATATATATATATATATATATAAGCCATAACCTCAATCAGAGGTAGCTCATTTCGCAGTAACCTATTGGCATGGCACAGATACATTATAGGGGCCAATCTCCTTATTGGTTGAATGGTATGAATGCTACTATCGATATGTATTGTTGTTATAATCGACATAAATTATGTTGCCAACTTCTAAATTAACAGTCAGTTTTATATTGTTGACTTGTAGCCTACTTCAAAATGGAAATAACGGCAGCAATACTTACTTACTGGCTTTTAAGGAACCCGGAGGTTCATTGCCGCCCTCACATAAGCCCGCCATTGGTCCCTATCCTGAGCAAGATTAATCCATTCTCTATCATCATATCCCACCTCCCTCAAATCCATTTTAATATTATCTTCCCATCTACGTCTCGGCCTCCCTAAAGGTCTTTTTCCCTCCGGCCTCCCAACTAACACTCTATACGCATTTCTGAATTCGCCCATACGTGCTACATGCCCTGCCCATCTCAAACGTAATAGTAAACGGCAGTAATAGTGAAATATATTTTTCCTGAGCCAAAAATATAATACAAATTGACTAAAATCACATCAGTAGTAATAAACTGTTTAAAAGTTATTTAATTTTTTAATTTGGTAGTATTTAATGCTTATCGAATATCGAATGCTAAAACCGCTAATCGAACCATTACTTCCGCTGACTTTTTTTGCGTATAATGTGTGATGGGTGGCTCCTGTAATGCATCTGTTCGGCCTATTTCATGGGTATTCGAAAATAAAATATATTGTTAAGATATTTTCGGTTCATATTTTTCGTTTACAAATACACGTGTGTATTACTTATGCCTGTTTATGAACGTAAAATTAATTCATTGGATTAAATCAATAATCAATTTCAATCTGCATAATTTTTATGGAATACTAAGATAAGTTAATGATGCCCCATATGTTCTAGCCTCAAATGCACGAGGAATCGCTATGGGTACACATGAATTCCTTGTTTACAATTTATAAGAAGCTTTACTGAAATGTTTGACACTATACAAAAAGACAGACACAAATAACACAAATATTATTACTTTATCAAACTCTCAGTTTACAATAGCACTGTAATTATTACTTACAATAACAGGAGCACAGCACAAAACATGGAAACTTCGTTGTTCACTGACAAACGTACTCGTGCACATGTGGTAAAGTAGAGAACTATTACGTGACTAGACGTCCAACCGTATCGGCAAAATACAGAACTAACCGTCTTACGTCATTCTCGACAATCACAGAGCGAATGTAACATCAGAACTGGGAAACACGAGAGATGAAATGCGGAAGATGGGAATTTGTTATGGAATATCTTTTTAATAATAATAATAATAATAATAATAATAATAATAATAATAATAATAATAATAATAATAATAATAAGGGCAAATCCAGCTTTCTCCAATCTTTCCTACTTTCTGCCTTCCTCTTTTGTCTCCTCATATGATCCATATATCTTAATGTCGTCTATCATCTGATATCTTCTTCTGCCCCCAACTCTCCTCCCGTTCACAATTCCTTCCAGTGCATCCTTCAGTAGGCAGTTTCTTCTCAACCAGTGATCCAATCAATTCCTTTTTCTCTTCCCGATCAGTTTCAGCATCATTCTTTCCCCCACTCTTTCCAACACAGCTTCATTTCTTATTCCGTCCATTTCACAAGCTCCATTTTTCTCCATATCCACATTTCAAATCCATCTAGTTGCTATTCACTTCGTCGTAATGTCCATGTATTTGCCACATACAATGCCACACTCCATACAAAGCACTTACTAGGCTCTTCCTTGGTTATTTTTCCAGAGATCCGCAGAAGATGCTCCTTTTTCTATTAAAATCTTCTTTTGAAAAATATATACTTTAAATTATTACGAATAAATGGCAAATATTACGTAATGATATAAAGATTTCGTATAACATTGTTTGTTTAGTACGTAATGTCTTCAGTATTATTATTATTATTATTATTATTATTATTATTATTATTATTATTATTATTATTATTACGATCATCATCATCATCCTTGTTTTTGTAATGCAAAGAATTCTGGATCTGAAGATAAACAATTCCTAAGATTAGGTCTGTATTTTGTAAAGAGAAGAAGATAAAAAAAAATAGGAAATAAGAAACAAAGAAGAAGAAAACTTGTCATTTGTGAAAGAATTTTAAATATTTCAGTAATTATCACTGCCTGCTGGATCACATCCTATGGCTCCTTACACTGCCTGCCCAATCAACGCTTATGCGCGAGTAGCCGCTAGGTGGCAGGTAAGGACTTTGCATATATTTATTTATTTATTTATTTATTTATTTATTTATTTATTTATTTATTTATTTATTTATTTATTTATTTATTTATTTATTTCGTGGTGTCAATAAAGACACATGTCATTATAACTTCCAGGTCACATGGACCCTTGCCTTAACAAGAATATTGCTATATACTGATAATGTTAATAGTGGTGGGCACTGCCTGCCATCTAGCGGCAAAATAACTTTGATTGAGCAGGCAGTTTACGCAGCTATAGGATGCGATCCAGCAGGCAGTGGTTATTATATAACATCGTGCTGTAACGGCTATATTTTTATCAGTTCAGGTAAATATTAGTATTTGTACTACCGTTACCTACACGTTTAACATATTTATTAAGATTAAACATAGCCTATCACTAGAATAAAGGTCAGATATCACATAATTACTGTATTATTACCGATGTTACGAAGCGAATACTGTCAAAGCATGTGGAATGATTAACGTAAAAATTCAGCCATAGTAAGTTTTCCGTATATCAGCATTAAAAAGCACGTAATGTTTCAATATAATATTTTTTTCTGAAACTTTTATACAATGTAATGTTCTCTCCATTAAAGTAACTACATATACAGAAGAATTCAAAGTTTTATTTGTCAAAATGTAATGATTTTCTGAATTAAAATACAGTAGCTAGCCTACTTCTGCATACACTAGGAGTTCAAATTTATGTTTGTCAAAAATGTACTGATTCATGTTAACAATCCATTTTGATGGTACCGGTATACTAGGTTAGTTTTGGTACATAAGCAATTAATCGCATGAAGCGACATTTGTGAGCTGCCAGTAAACTTGTTTTTGAACTTAAAATTCTTGTGAAGAAGTAGTACAGAGATATTTGCTCATAAGATATTTCAATTTTTTTGTAGTAAATTAATTATTTTTAATTTGGATTGAAAACTTAGATGAATATTATTATAACTTGAACCTTGTGGAATATATTTTCCTCACCGCTACTGGATTGGACTCTTCCTGCAACAATAACACGTCTAGGATGAAGGTTCTGTGAAGAAGCTCATTTACGTCTCGTAGTAATAAAGACAAATTATTGATAAATTGTTATTGTTACAACGCTTACTAATTATTCAACAATTAAAAAAAAATTGTCAAATTCCGGAACATCTCCTATACAACACGGGAGAGGAAGCTGAAATCCGGGACTGTCTGGTATGTTAAGGGATGTATGGACTGGGGAAAGAGATTTACAAGAAATAAACTATAATTGATAAGAAAAAAGAAACAACTTCAGAATATTGCGTAAGTACATGTCGTTATTGCTTCATTTAATTATTTATTTTTGGTCTACGGGACATATCTTTTTATTTATGTATTTATTTACTATTATGCCATAAATAAAAAAATATGTTTTAAATATTTTTTATTTGCACAGTCTTTGTACTAATGCGATATTCTAAAATACAGGGTGATTCACGAGGATTTACCGTCCCTTACGGAACTTATTTCCGACAACTTTCTGAGTAAAAAAAATATGACATATAAACATTTGTCCTAATCTCAATATTTTCAGACTTACACTAATTTGAAGTTGTTTGTAAAATACCTTTTTCCTTTAGTTTTAAGGGTAAAAAAAATAATACAAATAGAGAATGAACTAAGTTCAGAAGTGTCATTTCTTCATTTGGTTAGTGTTCTGAAGCTAAAAATGTGTTGTTAATAATTGCTTTGTACAGATTTTTTCAATTTTGCACTAAAAATGACATCATTCTTACGCACTTGTCACAAAAATTGTTACAAATCATACGACTTTAGGAACTTGATTCTTTACAGTTTAATTATGCATCCTAATGTACAGTCTTAAAGAATTTACCAGAGTGGCGTGATTTGTAACAATTGTTGTAATAAATACGTAAGAAAATGTAATTTTGTAGTAAAAAATCGAAAACAATATCTGTACGAAGCAATTATGGAATTCACAACACATTTATACTTCAGAATACTAGCAAATTAAAGAAATGATACTCCTGTATAGATAATTATTTTTCTATAATATTATTTTACCCTTAAAACTCAAGAATAATGGTATTTCACAAATAACTTCAAATTAGTGTAATTCTGAAAATATCGAGATTAGGACAAATGTTTATATGACTTTTTTGCTCAGAATGTCTTCGGAAATAAGCTCCGTAAAGGATGGTAAATCCTCGTGAATCACTCTGTATAGCGAGAAAAATATTTAATTAGACACTTTTTTTCGCTTGGCTAACTTAGTAGATGTTGCTGCAAAATATCAAGTTAAAATAAGTAATGTGTTTGAACAGCGAATAAAGACAAGTACTAGTGTTTTCCCTGGACCAAAAAAATTGTACTTTCCTTTGTACCAAAGAAAAAAAATCAGCAAATGAAAGGAAATACACTTCTCCGTACAATTGGCCTCACAGATCACACAGAGTTGGCCTCCATTTCTCGAAACGTTACGGCACGGTTTTGGACAGACCGCGGGGAACACCCGCTATGGCGGGCGATCGATTTGGCGTCACGCAAACACAAGTGGTGCCCTATTTTTCGAGACGGAGATTATAATAAAAAGAGTTTTGTAGCGAGAGTTAGAGAAATAACGAGGGGGTAAACAGAAGAACCTCGAGAAAAACGGTCACAATACTGGCTTTGTCCACAAATACAACACCACTATTGCCGAGATTTGAACTCCGGTCGGCTGTTGTCGTAAATCAGTACCCTACCAATTGAGGTACTAGAAACTACGAAATTACTAAGACCGAGGATTCAGTCTCTGATCGGGTCAAAAACTCTGATAGAACCGATATTTAACCTTTGCAATTTAATTCACTCATTCATAGTTTTCTCCCTAGACAGGTCTTTCACTGCAAATCCAGCATCCTCCAATCTTTCTTATTTCCCGCATTCCTCTTACTCTCTGCACATGATCCATATATCTTAATGTCGTCTATCATCTGATATCTTCTACTGCCCCGAACTCTTCTCCCGTGCACCATTCCTTCCAGTGCATCCTTCAGTAGGCAGTTTCTTATTCGCCAGTGGCTCAGCTAATTTCTTTCTCTCTTCCTGATCAGTTTCAGCATTATTCTTTCTTCACCCATTATTTCTAGCACAGCTTCATTTCTTATTCTGTCAGCCTATTTCACACGCTCCATTCGTCTTCATAACCATATTTAAAATGCTTCCAGTCGTTTCTCTTCACTTCGTCATTATGTCCATGTTTCTGCTCCATAGAGTGCCACTCTCCACACAAAGCACTTGACTAGTTTTTCCCTTAGTTCTTTTCCCACAAATCCGCAGAAGATACTCCATTTTCTATTAAAAGCTTCCTTTGTCATTGCTATCCTAAATAAATTATATAATAGACCCTATATGTTACCGTTAAAACCCGAAATCCGTCAAATTCAGTCTAAACTAGTAAAAACTAGTTTAAGGTTTCTGTTTGGTAAAAGCCTAAACAAACCAAACTTAACCTGTCATTGATTCCGTATCTTACGAAAACTCGCTTCCTATCTAGCCTATCCACATTTTTAAAACTAGTTTTTACTAGTTGAAACTGGTTTTGATGGATTTCAGGTTTTAACAGTAACATGTTTATATACTGTAAGTATGTATGTATATATATATACATACATACTTATATATATATATATATATATATATATATATATATATATATATAGTCCCGTCGCTCTAATTTCCGGCAGCCAATCACGTTGCAGGTCGGCTACATTTAAACGTGTGGGTCTTGTGATTCGCTGATGAAGACGTTATTCATTTCTTAAGGCTGGAGAGAGAGAGAAAAAAAAATCTCATCCGGCCTTAATTAAGGATGACCACGAGGATCCGGAAATTAATAGCAAACAAATATAATTAGTTAAATATGAATATTGTTGTAAAAATAAAGTGTAATAATTAAGCACCATTGATTACCAATTATAAAATAAAATCTTAGAAGATGACTATAAAATTATACTGATAAATAAAAGATTTTATGTAAAATTAGCATATCCTTAATTAAGGCCTTCTGAGTGGTATAAATGAAATTGTATAATCTGCAGGGAATCTTTGAGAATTTGCGAGATGATTTTTTGAATTTCAAAAGATGATATTGATCATTGTTTTAAAAAATGATATGTAAATTTTGGTAAAGAACTCCGAGCACCAAAAAATAAACCTGTCACTGACCAATTGAAGAGAGGGATGTTATACTTAGCATTAATACTTAATATAATCGTCCGCCATTTTGGCTCTTTCGTTGGCGTTCGCAGAAAGCACACGAGGACATTATTTGCCGCTCAATTATTTGCTGAATTACAGAGCGTTTGATTTATTATCATAGGAGCTACGACATGATAATGTTTAACGGTGTGGCAAATAGATTCCTCGTCTGGTAGCTCGACAACGAAAGAACAAAAACGGCGAACGATACTATCTACCTAGACTTTAAAGAGCCTTGACTTCCTAAGACGTAAGCAAAGAGTAGGAGTCACGCCGGGAATAACAGCGTCGCGACTATAATATAATGTTAGCCTACAATATAGTTGAAACAATGAGAAACACCTTCAAATCCTAAATTGACTTTATGAGTTTGGTATTATTTCCTATATTGAATTTACATTTTCTGAAACTGAAGTTAGCTCTTCCGAAATTTAAGTTGAAAATAAACAGTTTATACTGAAACGCATTGGTTTGCATAAGTAATTTAAAAAAAAAAATGAAAAGACTTACATTCATTTTCTTTATAATTATAAAGATTATTAATTTTCTGGACCTGCAGAATTATCTGATTTGGTTATGATTGGCTAATAACGGGAAAAAAATCGCTTCTGCACCAAGGATTGAACCCAGGACCCCCAGTTCTGCGCACTGGGTGCTCTACCACTGATCTACTCCGAGGTTCAATCAACAGCACCAGATACCCCCAGTTCTAAGACACTGGGTGCTCTACTACTAAGCCTTGACGTAGAGCACCCAGTGCGTAGAACTGGGAGTCCTGGGTTCGATTCCCGGTGCCGAGAAGAATTTTTCTCCTTTATTAACCAATCATTTTCTTGTTAATGAGGTAATGATAACCTTGCACAGAAACTCCTATTCCTTTCAATTTATAAATAGCTGCCGAAAATTAATGTTTTAAAAAGATTGTGTAAACATTCCTCTTAATAAAAATACAACTGCCTTGCAAGCAGAATAAATTATTATTTTGTAATAAGATGTTATATTGGTAGTTCCATTGCAAATGACATTTCATGCTCTGTTCTTCAATTCGTTGGGTTTTGATGAGTGTTACAAATGAACAGAAATGTTTCAGTAGAAATCACAATATGCAGTTACCAGACACTGATGATGAGTGCTGATCAAAAGGCATTTGGAAACACAGGAAATAAAATAGAGGAAAAATACCGCATCACAAACATCTGTGAAGAGGATAAGCAAAAAATCACACAGCTCATCGAAGAATATGCAAAGTAAGTACCATAATCTGTAAATTCACTGAACTTATTTCCATGTAACTTAACTCAGTAATTTGATTGATAAGATGGTCTATTTTGCTTAAAATTAAGAGTGCATGTCGTTATTCATTACATCACGAGAAGGCACTGGATGTAGCAGCAAAAAAAATTCTAGTTTTAAATTTGTAGGTTAATGTATAATATTAATTTATGCTCGACCATGCCGAAATGTAGTAATTATACATCTGATAGCAGCCTTTTAATGGACCTCAATAAAGTACACCTAGCCTTTTAATGGACCTCAATAAAGTACACCTATTCATTAAAGTTCAGGTGTTCCACCAATCAGAAAACACCATTGTAGCAATATAAAAGCGCAAGTATAGATTATTATCGGATATGCAATCGAAATACAACTAGCGAAACGTCACGGAGGCTGGAAATCCAATACTGTCGCAGAAGGTTATGTTCTGTTACTATAATAATTAGCGTTAATTGTAAATAATATTCAAATAAATTCAATTTGTCATCTCGTTTTTCAATGTCTAAATCAATTTCAAAGTTATATCAAGATTAATGTTTATTTTACTCTCTAGATTATATCAAGGTCAATGACATTTCTTTCTCGGAAAAAATCAATACTTTCGCGTCTGCGCACATCTCACAACTTACGAGATATTGCACAAGGTCAGTTCCGCTTCCCCAGTCAGATAAGAATAACATGAATACTTCTGAATAATTTCAAGTTAGAAATATGGTCCAGCATAAAAAGTCGTATGAAACTTGCCTATAATGGTAATTAAGACGCTCGTATGAAAATGATGAAAGTCGCTTGCGCTCGTTTCATAAACATACTCGCGTCTTAATTACTACCATTATAGGCTCATAGGCTCCTTGCATAATGTACTATTTCAGTTAACCCTTTCTGACCTGAATTTTGTTAATAATTTTCCACAATTATGGGTGCACAAGGCTATAGAGACAGCATGGAGAAACAAAAAAACGAAACAATCCTCTTCCTAATAACAGCTGGCCAAGGAACTGGCAGGTGCTGCACTCTATCGGTAAAGAACGAAAACTAGTTCTAAGGATACCAAATGGAATCATCAGGCAAATCATAGAGATTACAGAAATGTTAGTGATTCCAAATGGACTCATTTGAGTGGAAAGGGTTAATTTTTCTGTGAATGTTTATCAAATACCGTAAAAAGTGAGCTCAATATATTAAAAACGAGGAAAAAATTCGTATAAATAGAGTGATTCCAGAAACCTGATTATTTATTTCTTCTCATTATATGATCTTCCTTTACCTCACTATTTTTTAACAGATCGTTCATACAAATTTTTTAATATGCTGGTAGATGTCTTAACTTCGAAAACCAGAAAGTCTGCCAGTTCAAAACCTGGCAAATACTCTGTCCAAAAGTAGAAAGTTGTGATACAAACAGGAAACAGGCCTGTCTTTCTCATAAATTTTATATTTTTTGGCCGATTGTGTTTTTTAACAACCTTACCGATATTGGTGGTAGGCCTTGTAAGTTAAAATTACATCACACATGCGGTAATTAAATAAATCAAATTAACTTTTATTTATTTACTTAAAAGTAACGAACTATCAGTGTCACGCATCACTATGTACTGTGAGGAAATAACTAAATGTCTTATTATACCTGTGCGTTTTCTAAATTAATTTATTGCAGTGGAGATTTTTAAGAAAACAGGAATTAATGTAGATAAGACGTAGGCGTAAAAACATTTCTGACAACTTCCAGTTGTTGACCAGTAGTGGGGTTGTGGCATCCAAACACAAACTATTTATTTAAATTAAAAATGAATAATAATAATAATAATAATAATAATAATAATAATTTATCTTTTTATTAAGATCGGTCAAAAATAGTACGCAATACATGTGTTAAGTGCATAACTTCGTCTCGTCTTCTCTGACTTTTCCTCGATTCTGTTATAATGCATTTACCACGCTTCTATCGCAATATTGTATTATGTTTTCCTTTCTTTCTAAGATTCAATTTCTTGAAATACAAGTTGTAATTCGACCATTACCAAGGTACCTTACAAGAGCTACTGATTTTCAAAGCACAAATCATAATCTTATAGCCTTTGTTATGTTTTATACAGGGTGCTCTAAAATTCCCCTTACAAACTTCTAGGACTTGTTAAGGGGACTGAGTAGATAATATTTTGAATTGGAACCCATGTCCGGAAACGTACCGTTTCCGTGCTACAGCCGTTTGAAAACATGTTTATAACGCGACCACTTTTACAAGTAATTTATTTTTTTTATGAGGCGTGACCCAGTACATCACTTGTTTTACAATTCAACTCATTAATAACCAAAGAAACAAAATGGAAACTGAATCATTTGTCGCAAACACTTTTGTTTACAGTTCAACTTAAACTATTTTTGTCCCTTTCAAATGATGGTTAACATTCAAATCCACTACAAATGCCGTTCGATGTGGCGACCACCAACTTCGTTGCACGCATTGTTCTTACGAATGATGTTCTGTTAAACGCGCTCTATCACACCTGGTGTATCTGTAATCTCTCCTGCAGCGACCACAACTCGTGCCACCAGATCTTCTACTGCCTCTACAGGAGTCTCATAAACCAAACTCTTCATACGACCCCAGAGGAAAAAGTCCAATGTAGTCAAATCCGGTGATCGTGGAGGCCATGCAATTGGACCACCTCGGCCTATCCATCTTTGTTCGAATCGTCGGTCCAGATGTTCCCGAACAGCAAGTGAAAAGTGAGGAGGTGCGCTGTCATGCTGAACCGAGGGGTAGGATAAACGTCAATTGACATCACATGATCTGACGTAAGCACCCCTCATCATGTAACGCTGCAGGCGGACGAATCGCGAAGCTATTACTTGTTGAGACACGTGACGTACTTTCAGGCAGTGCTTGCTTTCAAACGGCTGTAGCACAGAAACGGTACGTTTCCGGACATAGGTTCCAATTCAAAATATTATCTGCTCAGTCTCCTTAACAAGTCCTAGAAGTTTGTAAGGGGAATTTTAGAGCACCCTGTATAATTGCAATGCAGTTGGAGGATATGAAGATAAAATAAAATGTATTTTGGGGGTATGCTAGCAAAACAGATTGAATACCACTGCTTTAACAGACACATTTTGTATTAATTTCCTTCATCTTTATTAGTGTTTGCATACAAATTCAATTACGACATAGCTGATCTTTAATTAGTCACAAAATAGATAACTCAGATCTCTAACCGTAGGTGTAACGAAGAGAAAACTGCAATTGAAGAAAAGTTTATAAATTGGGTAACTCAAGAAAGGAAACGAGAAGAGCAATTCACAAAACTCATTAATTTAAAATCTCGAAAACTGAAGGAATTACAAAATACGGTAAATATTGCTACACACTTTCTGTGGTATTTTAAAATTTACGTTTCCTATTGTTTTGTAACTAGAATAAAAAGTTTTCTTTTCAATGTATTCAACTGATATCCTTTCACACAAGCCTAACATTATGCTTACTGCCTTCTTTTGTAAAAGAAAAATGCATATAGCTTAAGATGAGTTGCCCCAGAATATTAATCCATATATTCGATCATGGAATGAAAGTATACAAAATATGTAATTTTAAGTGTTTTTATGCTCGACCATGCCAAAATGTAGTAATTATACACCTGGTAGCAGACCTTTAGTGTATGTCATTAAAGTACACCTACTCATTAAAGGTCAGGTCTTTCAGCCAATGACGACTCAGGTTACAACTCTTCAGCCAATGACAGGTCAGCTTTCTACCGTTATAAAACAGCAAGTATCGATTATTCTCGGATATGCAATCGAAAGAGAATTAGCGAAAAGTCACGGAGGCTGGAAATCCAATACTGTCGCAGAAGGTTATGTTCTGTTACTATAATAATTAGCGTTAATTGTAAATAATATTCAAATAAATTCAATTTGTCATTTCGTTTTTCAATGTCTAATTTAATTTTAATGTTATCTCTGTAGGTTCTTATAGCCTAGCAAGGTCACTGTGAACATCTGTTCCTCGGAAAAAATCAATACTTTCGCGTCTGCCCACATCTCACAACATACGGGACATTGGCCAAGGTCAGATACAAAGAAAATTAATAATATCAAGTTAGAAATATGGTCGAGCATAAAAAGTCGTATGAAACTCGCCTATAATGGTAATTAAGAAGCTCGTATCATAAATATCCATACTCGCTTCTTAATTACCTTCATTATATGCTCGTTGCATAATGTACTATTATATCGCTAATAGAAGATAAGTATCTGCAAATTTCCTCCTTTTGTAATATCTAACTTTATGAAAAATATTTACTCTATATGTATATTTTAAACTACAGAGTCTTCCAGCAATAAGTACCGGTTTATTCTTTGGCTGCTGCATGGCACGGTGCTTGAGTGACTGCTGGCAACTGGGCTCTTAAACTCACGGCACTTCACCGAATTAAAACTTGCATGTATACTTAAACAGGGGCGTATTTTGCGGGCTACCGGCGGTAGCCCAAGGAAATTACAAAAGAAAAAGTTTATAATATAACATAATATAATAATTTTGTATTATTAGTTTTACCATAGTAATTAAAATTAAAGTAATTGTTAGATATTTTGTGTAATAATAGGGTCAGCGGTAGCCCAAACCCTTTAACCAGTATACGCCAGTAAGTATTACTTACTAACCATAATAATGTTGTATTTAATATTAATTATTATATATTATATTAATTACAGAATTTTGTACTCACCCTCATGACAGTAGCTGCTGGAAGTGTTGACTATTTTGCGCTATATAGAGTTCACATCGCCGTAAAAAAACCATTGTTCACATCTATGAGCTCCACTACACTATAAATGAATCATCAGATGACTGAAAGCAAGTAATGGTCTCTTAAACCAAGTTATAGTAATTTAGCAATTACTTCTGATGAGAAAATTTAGTTAAATAATAACATTATCTTGTCAAGATAAAATTATTCACTAGAATATTGATTTGTGTAATTTCGTCAAGAATGTTACCTTTCAGTTATTCTTTATTATGAAGGGCTTTAATTGTAATATTTTTTTGTGCGAGATCGTGCGTATTTGCTTGCTTTCCGCTCAAAACCAATACGCGGTAAGTGTGAAATACCACATTCAGTATTCCCAACGTAACACACATAACAATTTCCCTATTCTTACCGCTTAAGCGTCATATTCATTTTACTGCTTTAGGCTTTTAACACATTATTTTTAGACACGTTCAATATAGTAATAATTATAAATTGGAAATTTACCACTGCAATTTCACCTAAATTGCACTGTTAATTATTGTTTTTAAATATTTGCAAAAATTAAGTAAACTCTACAACACCACAAAAGTTACTGCATTTGTAATGCAACTAACATTAAGGAAGCCGTGAAAAAATCAAAAAGATTCCAGACTCATCATAGACTGGGGGAAAAAAAAGACAGACGTATATCACGGCCTGCTGCAGTATAGTAAACACAGAAAACATTTTATAGCAACAATGTTGAAGATAGATATATTTGTTTTCCAAAGTTGCCGTCATTGAACAGAAACCAAGATGGAGATTCCATTGCAACTAATTAGAAATTCCTCTTTCAGGTATGAAATAAACGATCTTCGCACAAAATAATGTACGATACACGAGCGGTATGTTTGTTTTCATGTTCTCAGAAATTAAAAAAGCTCAACTACGTTTCGCTTTTTAATCTTTTCCTCGAACATGAAAACGTCAACATACCGCTCTTGTAGCGCATATTACTATTGTTGCTCGATGGGCAGATGTCTTTGAAATTCCAATCTCCTGTGCTACACATCTCAGAAACTTTTCAGGTGTACAGTACATTCCAAAGCAGCTTCAACTTTGTCAATTTTTTCTTCTCTAAGCACACGAGATTTGTGGTTGTTTTTTTTCTGCCAATTACACAGCCTGTTTCAATAAACTTTATTACTAATTGTTTTATTGCTCTCCAGGTTGGAACTGGGCAGCCTGGAAAACGAATTCTGAATTTTTGCCTTGTTTTGCCACACGATTTTTTCTTTGTATAAAGTTTTGACAACATATGTACGTTCAAGCACAGAATATCTCACCCTTATAGTGAGTAAGCAGAGAAACATAGTGAATCTCCAGTGATTTATATTGTGCAGTGTGTTGTAGTGAAAGTGCAGTTAGCTTATAAGTAAATTCTGAGAGTTATAGTGGCAGAAAAATAGATTTATAGTGAACGGGTGTGAGTTATAGTGATCGTCCTAAATTGCTTGTAATGGGGTCTAGGCTAGCGATTTGAGGTTAATGTAATAAGTGTAAGTACAATTCTATGGAATAATAAAGATGTAATTGATGTTCTGTTATTTGAAGTGTTGTATCAGTGAAGAAGTGTGTTTTGACAGTGAAGTGTGTTTGTGTCAGTGAAGTTCTATAGTTTACAGTGGCAGTGCAAAGTATTTGAACACAGAAATGTTTTTGAAGTGTTAGTGAATCAGGTTAGTGTCAGTGAAATGTGTCGTAGTTCCAGTGTAGTCAGTGAATTGATAGCGAAATGAGTGTAGTGCTGAAAGGAACT